>NW_021832845.1:0-57500 GCF_006345805.1 Octopus sinensis
TGGTCCGGGCTTAGTGGAAGATTTGGATGTTTACGGTTTGAACGGCAGTTTTTTAATATAATTTCCACATAACTAAACACTTTTAAACTTCGTATACTGGTAGAATGTGTTTATAAAACATCTTTTTCTCTTGGCTTTATTGAGAAAATTCTATAGTTTCTAAGATATTTGTTGTGTTTTTTTCCTTCAATTTCTGCAATTTCAACCAATCACTGACGTCTATTGAGGTAAAAAAAAACATTCTGTGCCGTATGAATATGTCCCTCGTTTAAGAAACAGATTGGGTTTATTTACATTTCTGAAGAAAAAAAGATACCCTTCCCCCTGACCCTAAAACAGATTGAAATGCAATACTAGGGTCATAATTATGGGTGACAATTTCATATGACACTGCTAGAAAAAACTGCCATTCAAACCGAAAAGATCTGAAGATTTTTCCCCAAGGTTCCCTGCAGAGGGATTAACCTGTAATGGTGTTTAGGAAGCAAGCGTCTTAACTACACATACGACAGTACTGGAATTTAGTTCTTCCAACATGGAATTGTAAACATGTCTGGTGGAAATTGACTTTAAGCATCTCTCTCTATATAAACGGCAGTTTGTCTGTGTGTGTTTCTGTGTGTCTGTTTGGTTGTACCCTCACCCTGACCACGGCTTTCAACCGATTCTGATGAAACTTGACACACACATAGCCCAATGTCATAATTCAAAACTAACGCAGCGAAAATTTTGAAAAGTTCCCCCAGTTCTGAAAAAGATCGATAAATTCGACATGGGGTCGACAATCAGAAACACAAACCACAGATGGTCTAGGGACGCAACTCGACCTTTTTAACTATCAAAAAAAATTTACCATCATTTTTTTCCCCATTTTTTTGCTATTTTTTGGCTATAACTCTCTAAAAATGCTTTATAGTTATTTCCCTTACAAACCCGAGCAACGCCGGGCGATACTGCTAGTCCCATATAATCTTTCATAACTTATTTTATTTCTTAGAATTTTCAGAAAATTTTTACGCATAGGCTTATGAGTGGCTGTGTGGTAAGTAGCTTGCTTACCCACCACATGGTTCTGGGTTCAGTCCCACTGTGTGGCACCTTGGGCAAGTGTCTTCTACTATAGCCTCGGGCCGACCAAAGCCTTGTGAGTGGATTTAATCCTTTAGTGTTCGCATTATTCTGCCAAAATTAATGCATTTTTATCCACATTGTTTTGAACTAATCATGCATTATCTTGTAGCGATGAGATTTTGATGAGGTACTCTCTTTACTCTTTTACTTGTTTCAGTCATGTGACTGTGGCCATGCTGGAGCACTGCCTTTAGTCGAGCAAATCGATCCCAGGACTTATTCTTTGTAAGCCTAGTATTTACAAAGCCTTGTGAGTGGATTTGGTAGACGAAAACTGAAAGAAGCTCGTCGTATATATGTATATGTTTGTGTGTCTGTGTTTGTCTCCCTAGCATTGCTTGACAACCGATGCTGGTGTGTTGATGTCCCCGTTACTTAGCGGTTCGGCAAAAGAGACTGATAGAATAAGTACTGGGCTTACAAAGAATAAGTCCTGGGGTCAATTTGCTCAACTAAAGGCGGTGCTCCAGCATGGCCCCAGTCAAATGACTGAAACAAGTAAAAGAGTAAAGAGTATTTGTCTTCTTCACACAATAATTCATGCAAAAGAAACGAAAAAAGTTTCATTTTTTAAAACTTTTGGATCTGTTCAATCTCAAGCACAGATTTTTTAATTAATTTTTTAAAACTAAACACTTTGAAACTTCGGATACTGGTTGAATGTGTCATGGAGAACACTGTTTACTCTTAGCATTTTTGACAAAATTTTGTATTTTAGAAGTTATTTCGTGTTGAAGTTGTCATATTTGGGTAATTTTAACCAATCAATGACATGTATTCAGCTGAAGAAAGTTAAATCTCTCACCATTGCTTTTCTTTCTCTCTCTCTCTCTCTCTCTCTCCCCTAGAATCCTGCGAGTGGACAAAGTATTAGAACTTCACCGCCAACGAATGTACTACGAGAAACCATTTCAAAAGAGGCGCCGACTTAGCTATGAGAGGTGTAAGAGGATCTACGACAACAGTATGAACCAGAAAATTGAGTTTCTAATGAGAAAGAACCGACCTGACCCTTGGCTTCGATAAACAAGAATATGCTTCTGTGTGAGCCTGAGGGCCCTGCCCCCACAGGCAGAGAAGCTGGACTTTTGTGTGTCTATGTGTTTGTTGTTTTTTAGCCCCGAGTCAGCCCTGGACTCAGCAGAACTTACAATCAAGATTGGTCCAGGAGGTTCCATCAATGACCATCCCATCTATTTGTGTTTGTTGATACAGTTGTTGTTTTTGTTTCTTTTTAGCCCCAGGTCAGCCCTAAACCCAACAGAACTTATGATCAGAAGTGGTCCAGGAGGTTCCATCGATGACCATCCTGTCTATGACTGTATAGATGATTGTGTTGTTGTTTAGCCCTAGGCCAGCCTTGATCAAACAAGAAGGCAATTCAGGGGCTTCCAACCACGACCATCCCATTTCTCCTTGAATTTTTATACCAGTAACTATACAGTTCAATACTGACTTGAAATAGAAGGATGTAATTTGAAGGACATCTGGCTGCTATTTCTAGCAAGTTGAGTCATTTCCCTTATTGTCTCTACCATATCAGCTGGATTATTATTATTATTATTATTATTATTATTATTATTATTTAGTTTCAAGTCATTTCAAACAAAAACAACAAAAAGAACAAATAAAGAAATTACAAACAAAAGAGGTAACTTGGTGTTTTTTAATTAATGAGCCCCTTGGGGGCAGAGTGGCAGAGTTCCTTTCGAGGGTTAGGCTTCACAGGGGCAATGGCCAAGACCTTTGGCATTACGTCATGCTTGAGAAGAAGACCCATCATCATCATCGTTTAACGTCCGTTCTCCATGCTAGCATGGGTTGGACGGTTTGACCGGGGATCTGGGAAGCCAGGAGGCTGCACCAGGCTCCAGTCTGATCTGGCAGTGTTTCTACAGCTGGATGCCTTTCCTAACACCAACCACTCCATGAGTGTAGTGGGTGCTTTTAAAGTGCCACCGGCACAGGTGCCAGGGGAGGCTGGCATCGGCCACGATTCAGATGGTGCATTTTACGTGCCACCGGCACGGAAGCCGACCAATATCGCAATCGCAACAGATACCAGTGCCATGCAAATGGCCCCAGGCAGGTGGCACGTAAAAGCACCCTTGGAGTGGTTGGCATTTGGAAGGGCATCCAGCCATAGAAAACCATGCCAGATCAGACTGGATCCTGGCTCAGCCTTCCAGCATGCCAATCCAGTCAAACTGTCCAACCCATGCCAGCATGGACAATGGATGTTAAATGATGATGATGATGAGCATGGCTGTGTGAGATGATTGCTTCCAAACCACATGGTTCCAAGTTCAATCCCACTACATGGCAACATGGGCAAGTGTCTTCTTTAGCCTCTGGTCAACCAAAGACTTGTGAGTGGATTTGGTGAAGCATCATCATCATCATCATTTAACGTCCATGCTAGCATGGGTTGGACGGTTCAACCGGGGTCTGGGAAGCCAGGAGGCTGCACCAGGCTCCAGTCTGATCTGGCAGTGTTTCTACAGTTGGATGCCCTTCCTAACGCCAACCACTCCAAGAGTGTAGTGGGTGCTTTTTATGTGCCACCAGCACAGGTGCCAAGTGAGGCTGGCAACGGCCACGATTGGTTGGCACTTTTTACATGCCACCGGCACAGAAGCCAGTCAAGGCGGCACTGGCATCAGCCACGTTCGGATGGATCTTTTTACGTGGCACTGGTATCACAACTACAATTTCTATTGATTTTTGAGCGATTTTGAATGTAAATTGAAAATGAAAGCATGTAGCTTAGTGGTTAGGGTATTTTGCTTATAGCCATAAGGTCACAAGTTCAATATCTGGCAACCCATCATCCTTGAGCAAGTCACTTTATTTTATATTGCTCCAGTCCACTCAGCTTGTAAAAGTGAAGTGTACCTGTGGTTCAAAGGGCCAGCTTAGTCACATTGTGTCATGCTGAAATTTTTTGAAAATTTTGAAACCATATTACAAATAGACACAGGCATGGCTGTGTGGTAAGAAGCTTGTTTCCAGTATAGCGTTTGCTGGTTGAGCTGTTGGTTTTGTTTGGAACACACATGTTTTTTGGTTGTCTTGGCGGTGTGATGTTTTCCCTCTTGTTTAATGTTGTGCCGTCTGAGGAAGAAGTGGTGGCGTATTTGAGGAGAACTGACGAGGGAAGGGAGTGAGGATGTGGGCAAGTTCAGGGAAGGGAAATGAAGTGAGGGTGTGTGTCCCCAAGAGGTATTAAAGGAGGGGAATGGGAGAACCATAATTTGCAGAACATGCTTGGTAGCAGCCAGGAAGATTGTAGTCATGTCAACGGCTGAAGTGGAAAAAGCACTTAAACCAATCTAGCTGTAGAAACACAATGGTAGAAAATTTGGAATGGTGGAGGTGGGGTTTCGGGAGGTAGCTGCAGACAGCAACACTATTGAGAACTGATGAAGTGGTGCTTCTATCAGTTTACCTTGGAAGGCATGCTTCCAGGATTAGGGTAGAAAACATACCCCCAGAAGTGGACATAGCCTGGCTGGTAGCTGCCATACTGCTAGGCATGGAGGAGAAGGTGGTGTCCTCCAGGACACCAGAACACCCCATAGGAACTGGCAAGGACAAAGCCTCAATACGGTGCTACAAGTTTCCGTGGAAGATATCGAAAGTATAGTAGAGACAATTATGGTCAGAGACACAACACTGAAAATCAGAGTGGAAGAGAGGATTCCGTGTTGCTATAAATGTGGCCTAGAGGGTCACATTAGAGCGGATTGTCCTTCACCACCTGTGAAGGCTAAGGAGAGATATGAGAGTGAGAAAGTGGCTGGTGCTCCACTACCCATGGAGGTTGAGGAAAAGGAGAGTGAAGCGGTAACACAGATAAAGACCAGTACCAGCATTGAAGAAGAGGAGGTGGACAATGAAAAGGAAACAGCTAGGGAAAAGAGAAGAAAGAGAAAAACAAAAACACACGCTGTAAAGGACGATCCCCATCCCACACCCACTCTACCCCAACCACTCCCTACACACACCTGCCCTCTCCATGTCCTACCTGACATAAGCACAAACACACTGGAGCCCCAAATTTCCCCAGCCTCACCCTTGAAAAAATATGTTATAATGTACAGTGGAGACAATGAAGAAGTGTATACCAAAATAGACTTGTGGGGCAGTGTTATAAAAGTGGAGGAATCAAGAGTGAAAGGGATGCCCCGAGTACCTTTGTTGAGTTGTGGCAGACCCAGAATATATATCAAGATTAAAGGGCTTTGAAGAAAATCATAACTATGAGTGCTGGGTCAAGAAATTGGACTCCAGCTCAATGCCTAAGCAAGTAAGTGTTTATGATATTTTAAAGAAGCATAATGTAAACATCCTTCGGGGGAATGATAATTAGCTGTCGTTAATAATTGTGTTATAAAATTAGTATTTAAAAAAAATACATTGTATTAACAGGTTCAATTAAGTCACTCGAAGGTGGGGCAAAACGGTTTCACTTCATCTCTCACGTTTAATTCATCCTTTCCATTCGTTTCTTCTTTTTTGTCCCCTCTATATATGGCTTTCATAGCCAATATCATGAAATAAAGGAGCTTGCTTCCAAACTACATAGTTCTAGGTTCAGTCCCACTGTGTGGCACTTTGGGCAAATGTCTTCTAATATAGCCTTGAGTCTGTTATAATCATCACAACAAACATGAACAATCAACGTCGCCCATTGTCTCCCTTGATAAAAGGACTTTCACTTTGTTTCCCGCCAAAACAATTAACTTGTACAACAACGGCAGTCGAATAAAGTATCTTGTATCGTTAACACGTTGCTTTCAGTCTCTCTCATTTTCTTAATCTTTCATACTAAGTACTCACTACTTCCTTTAATACTCAATACATTATATATATATAACAACAACATGGTGTCAGAATACTAAAAGAACCCAAAATACAGAAACCAAAGGAAAAAAGAAGTTGAAATCATACTTCAAAGACGAAATGGAAAATTTACCACATCCAAAAGACCTAGACTTTAATCAGGAAAATCTAGCCGCAGCATGGAAAAAGTGGAAAAAAGAATTCAATCTCTTTTTGATCGCAACAGAAAGTGACATGAAGCCAGACAAAGTAAAAACTTCAATGTTTTTAACTTGCATCGGTTCTAAAGGCCGAGATATCCATTCCACACTGGATTTCGATTCACCCGACGAAGAAATGAACCTTCAGACAGTAATCGAAAAATTCGATGCATATTGTGAACCCAGGAAAAACAACTTTCCTAAGACACAAATTCTTCACATGTGGACAAGCGGAACATCAAAAATTCGATGAGTACGTAGTAGAGTTGCGCCAAAAGGCACAACAGTGCGAATTCGGCAACCTCACAGACAGTCTCACCAAGATATTCTGATATGTGGAATCAGAGACATGAGATTAAGAGAAAGATTATTGAGAGAACCAATTTAGACCTACAAAAACAATTCAAGCAGGTCAGAGTGCAGAGCAAACACGACTCCAATCAAGGATGCTAAATGCCACATCCGAAACAAAAGATAACGAAATCTCGAGGGTATATAGTCAACACGACAGAAAAGGCGCCAAAACCCAAAAACCCGCCATATGCAATCCAGACATCAAAACGAACAAGGCGGAAGTGACAGAAAGCCCGCGAAGTTTCAAGCGCCAAGTCAACACTATGTCACTAACTGTCACTATTGTGGTTATAATCACAAAAGAAATAAATGCCCAGCATTTCACAAGACATGTGAAAAATGCAAGAAACAAGGACACTATGCAAAAATGTGCAAATCAAGAAAATTTGTACATAAAGTAGAGATACATACCGACGATGAATCAGATAACGATACACATGCACTCGAAATGATCACTGCAAATAATTCCCGCGTGCACAAAATCGAAAAGTTCAAGACTCCAAAAGACATTTGGACGGTCGAACTAAAAGTGAACAACTCGAATGTAACATTCAAAATAGATACAGGAGCAGACGTAACCGTACTGCCATTCAGAGAATATAGAAATATAATTCCAAAACCACAACTGCAAAAAACTTCAACTCGATTATCAGCTTATAATAACACAGCTATAAAAGTGCTAGGAAAATGCACAGCAGTCATTAAATACAAAGAATTATCAAAGCAAATAAAATTCATTGTTGCAAAAACAACTCGCACGCAGTTATAGATGCAAAGACAGCTAAAGATCTGAACCTGATTCAGAGAATTTCAAAAATAAATTCGTCGAACACAAACGACATATTAGAAAAATATGAAGACTGTTTCGGAGAAATCGGCACTTTGTCAATAACACATCATATCACAGTGGATCCACAAATAACTCCTGTAATTCATCCACCAAGATCGGTTCCTTTTTCTATAAAAGAAAAACTCAACAAAAAATTAAAAAGAATGACAGAATTAGATATCATAAAACCTGTTAGTGAACCTACAGACTGGGTAAATTCCCTAGTCATCGTTGAAAAAGCCAACGGAAAACTCCGACTCTGTTTAGACCCCAAGAATCTAAACAAAGCCATAAAAAGGCAACATTTCAAACTCCCTACAGCGGAGGACATTTTTGCACAAATGCATAACCCTAAATATTTTTCAAAACTCGATGCATCTAATGGATACTGGCAAATTCCAGTTGACGAAGAAAGCTCCCATCTTTTAACGTTCAACACACCTTTTGGAAGGTATCGCTTCACACGACTACCCTTTGGAATTCACAGCGCCAGTGAAGTTTTCCAAAAAGAAATTTCAAAAATAATAGAGGGCATAGAAGGAGCAAGAAATTCACAGGATGACATCATAATCTGGTCCAACACTTTAGAAGAACACACAAAGACTACAACAAGTTTTCGATCGAATCCGAAAGCACGGATTAAAGTTAAATAAATCAAAGTGTATCTTCTATGAATCACAAATCAAGTACCTTGGGCATATGTTAACCAGCGAAGGGATAAAACAAGATCCAACCAAGGTACAAGCAATCATTCACATGCCACTGCCAACAAGTAAAAAAGAATTACAAAGATTCCTAGGTATGACAAATTACCTATGTAAATTTTTATCTAATTACTCCGAAGTCACAGCACCATTGCGCCAGCTTCTACAGAGTGACACGTTATGGTCATTCGACAAACCACAAATCGAAGCAATAAAAAAGCTAAAAGAAATGATTACCAGAAAACCAGTGCTACAATTTTATGATCCAGATCTACCAATAAAAATAACTACAGATGCTAGTAAGCATGGGCTCGGAGCGATACTTGAGCAGAAACACAACGAAAGATGGCTACCTGTTTCGTTTGCATCTCGTGCAACAACTCAAGCGGAACAAAACTACTGTCCGATAGAGAGCGAAGCTCTCAGTATAGTTTTCGCATGCAAGAAATTTCATCAGTTTATATACGGAACTCATTTCAGAATCGAAAATGACCATAAACCGTTGAAGCAAATATTCAAAAAATCGATCACTAAATGCCCCCCCCAGAATCCAAAGATTTCTACTAACATTACAAAGATATGATTTTGACCTAAACCACATACCTGGTAAAGAATCAATTGTTGCAGATACCCTATCACGTGCATACCTTGAGCAAAATACTCCAGAAGTATCAGACGAAGATATGAAATCACATTCATGCAGTAATAAAAAATTACCCCATAACCGACACGAAGTTAAAAGAGTATAAAGAAGCCACTGCAGACGACCCGTCTCTACAGACACTCGTCACATATACAAGAACAGAATGGCCCCCAAAAGACAAAATACCAATAAACATCAAACCATTCGTATCTGTTCGTGATGAAATATCAATCGTCAATGGTCTTGTTCTAAAGGTTCAAGAATAATTGTACCTAAGTCATTACGTAGAGAAGCTCTACAGGAATACATACCGGACACATGGGTATCGAAAAATGCATAGAGAGAGCCAAGGAATGTATATACTGGCCCGGCATTAACGCTCAAATCAAAGACATGATTAACACATGCTCATACTGCATTGACTACAAAAATCAACAAGCAGCCGAACCACTAATAAATCATGAAATACCTACTACACCATGGACCAAAGTGGGTACAGACGTATTTCATCTGTCTGGAAATTCGTATGTCACAATTATTGACTATACAACAAGATTTTTTGATCTACATGAAATAAAAGATTGCCAGTCAAAAACCGTAATCAAAAAATTAAAAGAAACTTTTGCTAAATTCGGAATTCCGCAAACAGTTGTAAGTGACAACGGTCCAGAATTCAATTTGGCTGAATTCAAAAAATTTGCAAAAAATTGGCATTTTCATCACACGAAGACAAGCCCGCATTATCATCAAGAATGGCATGGTTGAGAGAAATATACAGACAATAAAAAGACGCTAAAAAAGGCATTCAAAAGTGGCGAAGAACCTCAGTTAGCGCTCTTAGCATTACGCACGACTAAATTACAAAATGGTGCACCATCCCCTGCAAATCAAATAATGAATAGAACATTGCGAACAAATCTCCCAAACATACTACACGACAAAATTGGTATCAGGCCTCACGAAAAGAAGAAATCAAACATTACAACAGAACTCCCAGAGTTAAAACCACACGACACGGTTAGAATTAAGTTTAACAACAATTGGTTTAGAAGGGGCAAAATAATTAAAAAACTAGAGCAACCTCGTTCATACTTAGTAATAACAGAGGAAGGAAATACAGTCAAACGAAATAGACAACATATTCTTAAAACAAACAAACACGTTCGCATAACAGAAGAATTAGATTCATCATCATCATCATCGTCGTTTAACGTCCGTTCTCCATGCTAGCATGGGTTGGACGGTTCGACCGGGGTTCTGGGAAGCCAGAAGGCTGCACCAGGCTCCAGTCTAATTTGGCAATGTTTCTACAGCTGGATGCCCTTCCTAACGCCAACCACTCCGTGAGTGTAGTGGGTGCTTTTACGTGCCACCTGCACAGGTGCCAGGTGGGGCTGGCAACAGCCACGGTCAGATTGGTGTATTTTATGTGCCACCGGCACGGAAGCCAGACGGGCGGTGCTGGCATCGGCCACGAGTTGGATAGTGCTTTTTACGTACCACCAGACCAGGGATCTGGCTGGTTCAATTCGATTTCGATTTCGCTTGCCCCAACATGTCTTCACAAGCAAAGGGGGTTGGCAAGGGTGCCTGTCGTACGGTCGCATTGGAGTATTTTACGTGCCACGGCCACGAGTCGGATAGTGCTTTTTACGTACCCCCAGACCAGGGATCCTGGCTGGTTCAATTCGATTTCGATTTCGATTTCGCTTGCCCCAACATGTCTTCACAAGCAAAGGAGGTTGGCATGGGTGCCTGTCGTACGGTCGCATTGGAGTATTTACGTGCCACGGCCATGAGTCGGATAGTGCTTTTTACGTACCACCAGGCCAGGGATCCTGGCTGGTTCAATTCGGTTTCGATTTCGATTTCGCTTGCCCCAACATGTCTTCGCAAGCATGGGGGGTTGGCATGGGTGTCTGTCGTCGGATGAGGTTCTATATCGACTTCACTTGCCTCAGCCGGTCTTTGTGTCCAAGGGAGGAAAGGCATTCATAAGTGGGCTGGGCTCACTTGTCCTGCCTGGTCTTCTCACGTACAGAATATTTCCAAAGGTCTCGGTCTCTGGTCATTTCCTCAGTGAGGCCTAAAGTTCGAAGGTCGTGCTTCACCACCTCGTCCCAGGTTTTCCTGGGTCTACCTCTCCCACGGGTTCCCTCAACTGCTAGGGATTGGCACTTTCTCACACACCTATCTTCATCCATTCTCGCCACATGGCCATACCAGCGCAATCGTCTCTCTTGCACACCACAACTGATGCTTCTTAGGTACAACATTTCTCTCAAGGTGCTAACGCTCTGTCGAGTATGTACACTGACATTAAACACGCATGAAAAAACAAAAACAGCACAACTACAGAATTCAACTCTACAAAATAATAAAACCACAAAAAGTGGACGACGAATAATTATTCCCTGTAGATACAGATGATATAAAAAAAAAGAAAAAAAAAGGAAGATGTTATGTAATCATCACAACAAACATGAACAATCAACGTCGCCCATTGTCTCCCTTGATAAAAGGACTTTCACTTTGTTTCCCGCCAAAACAATTAACTTGTACAACAACGTCAGTCGAATAAAGTATCTCGTATCGTTAACACGTTGTTTTCAGTCTCTCTCATTTTCTTAATCTTTCATACTAAGTACTCACTACTTCCTTTAATACTCAATACATTATATATATATAACAACAACAGAGTCAACCAAAATTTTGCTAGTGGATTTGGTAAATGGAAACTGAATGAAGACCATCTTATAAATATATATGTGTCTGTATCCCACCATCACCCTTTACAATTGCTTTTGGTGTGTATACATCCCTGTTACTTAGTGGTTCAGCAACAGAGACTGATAGAATAAGTACCAGGCTCAAAGAATAAAACAAGTACTAGGATCCATCCATTTGACTAAAAGTTCTTCAAAGCAGTGCTCTAGCATGGTCATAGCCTAATGAATGGAACAAGTAAAAGATAATGTTTGAAGGAAACGGTCCCCTGATTCCTTGCCATTTTCCTTCTCCATGATGTAAAGATAGCTATTCTGAAAGTCTGTAATAATTTATTGGTGCATTAATTGTAATAATAATTTATTGTAATGTAATAATTTATTGTGGAGGCACGTGGCTCAGTGGTTAGGATGTCAGCACCATGATCATAAGATTGTAATTTTGATTCCTGGACCGGGCGACGCATTTTGTCCTTGAGCAAAACACTTCATTTCACATTGCTCCAGTCCACTCAGCTGGCAAAAATGAGTAACACTGCGATGGACTGGCGTCCTGTCCAGCTGGGGAACACATATGCCATAGAAACCGAGAAACTGAGAAAACTAGGCTTTAAAAGGGCGCATTTATTTATTATTTTAATAATTTATTGGTGATATTTTGGTCTAAGTATGACAATGGTTAAAATTTTACCGGCTGATTTCCCTAGATTCTTGGCAGTTAACGGAATTTCTTTTTCTTCTTCGTCTGCTGTTGATTGCCAAACATGCATGTCATTCATCTGCTTGAAATTGCCAGACACTCACACATATATCCTTACTCAGTGCGTGTTGGGCATAGAATGAGGACATGGATCGCTTCTACTCAACCATAACCCTTTTGATACCAACCTGGTTGAAACCTGCTCTGGCTCTGAGTACAAATGTCTTGTTTTCATAAGTTCTGAATTAAAATCTTCCACCAAATCTTAGTCACAACTTATGTTCCTAACACTAGCTTAATGATAACCAGTTATTTTACTAAATTCTTTGTTATATTTTACTCTTTTGATACCAACCTGGTTGAAACCACCTCTGGCTCTGTAATACAAATGTCTTGTTTTCATAAGTTCTGAATTAAAATCTTCCACCAAATCTTAGTCACAACTTATGTTCCTAACACTAGCTTAATGATAACCAAGTTATTTTACTAAATTCTTTGTTATATTTTACTCTTTTGATACCAGCCTGGCTGAAACCACCTCTGGCTCTGTAATACAAATGTCTTGTTTTCATAAGTTCTGAATTAAAATCTTCCACCAAATCTTAGTCACAACTTATGTTCCTAACACTAGCTTAATGATAACCAAGTTATTTTACTAAATTCTTTGTTATATTTTACTCTTTTGATACCAGCCTGGCTGAAACCACCTCTGGCTCTGTAATACAAATGTCTTGTTTTCATAAGTTCTGAATTAAAATCTTCCACCAAATCTTAGTCACAACTTATGTTCCTAACACTAGCTTAATGATAACCAAGTTATTTTACTAAATTCTTCGTTATATTTTACTCTTTTGATACCACCTGGCTGAAACCACCTCTGGCTCTGTAATACAAATGTCTTGTTTTCATAAGTTCTGAATTAATATCTTCCACCAAACCTTAGTCACAACTTATGTTCCTAACACTAGCTTAATGATAACCAAGTTATTTTACTAAATTCTTTGTTATATTTTACTCTTTTGATACCAACCTGGTTGAAACCACCTCTGGCTCTGTAATACAAATGTCTTGTTTTCATAAGTTCTGAATTAAAATCTTCCACCAAATCTTAGTCACAACTTATGTTCCTAACACTAGCTTAATGATAACCAAGTTATTTTACTAAATTCTTTGTTATATTTTACTCTTTTGATACCAGCCTGGCTGAAACCACCTCTGGCTCTGTAATACAAATGTCTTGTTTTCATAAGTTCTGAATTAAAATCTTCCACCAAATCTTAGTCACAACTTATGTTCCTAACACTAGCTTAATGATAACCAAGTTATTTTACTAAATTCTTTGTTATATTTTACTCTTTTGATACCAGCCTGGCTGAAACCACCTCTGGCTCTGTAATACAAATGTCTTGTTTTCATAAGTTCTGAATTAAAATCTTCCACCAAACCTAGTCACAACTTATGTTCCTAACACTAGCTTAATGATAACCAAGTTATTTTACTAAATTCTTTGTTATATTTTACTCTTTTGATACCAACCTGGCTGAACCACCTCTGGCTCTGTAATACAAATGTCTTGTTTTCATAAGTTCTGAATTAAAATTCTTCCACCAAATCTTAGTCACAACTTATGTTCCTAACACTAGCTTAATGATAACCAAGTTATTTTACTAAATTCTTTGTTATATTTTACTCTTTTGATACCAACCTGGCTGAAACCACCTCTGGCTCTGTAATACAAATGTCTTATTTTCAAAAGTTCTGAATTAAAATCTTCCACCAAACCTTAGTCACAATTTATGTTCCTAACACTAGCTTAATGATAAATAAATTATTTTACTAAATTCTTTGTTATATTTTACTCTTTTGATACCAACCTGGCTGAAACCACCTCTGGCTCTGTAATACAAATGTCTTGTTTTCATAAGTTCTGAATTAAAATCTTCCACCAAACCTTAGTCACAACTTATGTTCCTAACACTAGCTTAATGATAACAAGTTATTTTACTAAATTCTTTGTTATATTTTACTCTTTTGATACCAACCTGGCTGAAACCACCTCTGGCTCTGTAATACAAATGTCTTGTTTTCATAAGTTCTGAATTAAAATCTTCCACCAAACCTTAGTCACAACTTATGTTCCTAACACTAGCTTAATGATAACCAAGTTATTTTACTAAATTCTTTGTTATATTTTACTCTTTTGATACCAACCTGGCTGAAACCACCTCTGGCTCTGTAATACAAATGTCTTGTTTTCATAAGTTCTGAATTAAAATCTTCCACCAAATCTTAGTCACAACTTATGTTCCTAACACTAGCTTAATGATAACCAAGTTATTTTACTAAATTCTTTGTTATATTTTACTCTTTTGATACCAGCCTGGCTGAAACCACCTCTGACTCTGTAATACAAATGTCTTGTTTTCATAAGTTCTGAATTAAAATCTTCCACCAAACCTTAGTCACAATTTATGTTCCTAACACTAGCTTAATGATAACCAAGTTATTTTACTAAATTCTTTGTTATATTTTACTCTTTTGATACCAACCTGGCTGAAACCACCTCTGGCTCTGTAATACAAATGTCTTGTTTTCATAAGTTCTGAATTAAAATCTTCCACCAAACCTTAGTCACAACTTATGTTCCTAACACTAGCTTAATGATAACCAAGTTATTTTACTAAATTCTTTGTTATATTTTACTCTTTTGATACCAACCTGGCTGAAACCACCTCTGGCTCTGTAATACAAATGTCTTGTTTTCATAAGTTCTGAATTAAAATCTTCCACCAAACCTTAGTCACAACTTATGTTCCTAACACTAGCTTATGATAACCAAGTTATTTTACTAAATTCTTTGTTATATTTTACTCTTTTGATACCAACCTGGCTGAAACCACCTCTGGCTCTGTAATACAAATGTCTTGTTTTCATAAGTTCTGAATTAAAATCTTCCACCAAACCTTAGTCACAACTTATGTTCCTAACACTAGCTTAATGATAACCAAGTTATTTTACTAAATTCTTTGTTATATTTTACTCTTTTGATACCAACCTGGCTGAAACCACCTCTGGCTCTGTAATACAAATGTCTTGTTTTCATAAGTTCTGAATTAAAATCTTCCACCAAACTTAGTCACAACTTATGTTCCTAACACTAGCTTAATGATAACCAAGTTATTTTACTAAATTCTTTGTTATATTTTACTCTTTTGATACCAACCTGGCTGAAACCACCTCTGGCTCTGTAATACAAATGTCTTGTTTTCATAAGTTCTGAATTAAAATCTTCCACCAAATCTTAGTCACAACTTATGTTCCTAACACTAGCTTAATGATAACCAAGTTATTTTACTAAATTCTTTGTTATATTTTACTCTTTTGATACCAGCCTGGCTGGCTGAAACCACCTCTGACTCTGTAATACAAATGTTGTTTTCATAAGTTCTGAATTAAAATCTTCCACCAAACCTTAGTCACAATTTATGTTCCTAACACTAGCTTAATGATAACCAAGTTATTTTACTAAATTCTTTGTTATATTTTACTCTTTTGATACCAACCTGGCTGAAACCACCTCTGGCTCTGTAATACAAATGTCTTGTTTTCATAAGTTCTGAATTAAAATCTTCCACCAAACCTTAGTCACAACTTATGTTCCTAACACTAGCTTAATGATAACCAAGTTATTTTACTAAATTCTTTGTTATATTTTACTCTTTTGATACCAACCTGGCTAAAACCACCTCTGGCTCTGTAATACAAATGTCTTGTTTTCATAAGTTCTGAATTAAAATCTTCCACCAAACCTTAGTCACAACTTATGTTCCTAACACTAGCTTAATGATAACCAAGTATTTTACTAAATTCTTTGTTTATTTTACTCTTTTGATACCAACCTGGCTGAAACCACCTCTGGCTCTGTAATACAAATGTCTTGTTTTCATAAGTTCTGAATTAAAATCTTCCACCAAACCTTAGTCACAACTTATGTTCCTAACACTAGCTTAATGATAACCAAGTTATTTTACTAAATTCTTCATTATATTTTACTCTTTTGATACCACCTGGCTGAAACCACCTCTGGCTCTGTAATACAAATGTCTTGTTTTCATAAGTTCTGAATTAAAATCTTCCACCAAACCTTAGTCACAACTTATGTTCCTAACACTAGCTTAATGATAACCAAGTTATTTTACTAAATTCTTTGTTATATTTTACTCTTTTGATACCAACCTGGCTGAAACCACCTCTGACTCTGTAATACAAATGTCTTGTTTTCATAAGTTCTGAATTAAAATCTTCCACCAAACCTTAGTCACAACTATGTTCCTAACACTAGCTTAATGATAACCAAGTTATTTTACTAAATTCTTTGTTATATTTTACTCTTTTGATACCAACCTGGCTGAAACCACCTCTGGCTCTGTAATACAAATGTCTTGTTTTCATAAGTTCTGAATTAAAATCTTCCACCAAACCTTAGTCACAACTTATGTTCCTAACACTAGCTTAATGATAACCAAGTTATTTTACTAAATTCTTTGTTATATTTAAAGTAATTGAAAGAAACACAGAGCATCTCGACAGAAATATGGTAAAGAAACGGTTAAGGGAGGACTGAGCAAGAAGGGAGCAGGCCAGCAAGATAATGAGGAGCAATAAACCATGGTTTATGTCACCACAATTCCTACAGGCATATTCAGTCAGCAATTCACGCGCGCACGCACACACACATTGTCCCGCGCGCGAACGTTCTTACTATGTATAACTTATGTGAGCCTTCGCGCGCGCGCATTTGTTTTCCAAGCGAGATAATTCCGTTGTCCTTTGCCATTTCGGCTCTCCTCATTTCGGAGACGACAACAGCCTTGTTGTTTCTGCTTGGTTACAAAATGGCGTTGAGCGATCTTTTGGATTCTCTCGCCAAACCGAATCCCACCTTTCACGACGGAGACGACGACTTTGGGGACAGTAAGTATTATACCTTTACAAACCACCATCTCTCTCTCTCTCTCTCTCTCTATATATATATATATATATATATACGTTTATAAACCACTATCTCTCTCTATATATACATATATATATACATACAGCCGGAATTCTGCCTTAAGCACGCCATATAACCCCTTCATAACTTTCTTATTCTTGGGAGTATTCAGAGAATTTTCGAAAAATAAGAAGAAAAAAATGTTTTCTTTGATAATCGTGTGAATTTGAGTCTGCAAGACATAAATATGCAAAAGCTTCCTGAAAATACCGAAAACATAAAAGATACAAACGTGATGAGGGGTTTTAGGGCGTGCTTAGAGCACAATTCCGTCGTTTTATGAATTCCCTTTTGTAGAACAGAAACACGGGAAAAGTTCGCTGAAAATGCCCACAAAATACAAAATTTATGGCGAGCTGAAAGCAGAATTCCACCTATAGTTGTTTGTTTGTACTCCACCTGCCTTCGTCTTTTGTTTATTTTCATAAAGCTTCCGTTATATATATATATATATATATATATATATATATATATATGTGTGTGTTTGTGTGAATTTTTTGCGTAATAAGATAAAAAAAACCAAGGGTGTGTAGATTTTAGAACATTTATTGATAGAAGGTCTTACAGCTGTTTCTAGGATATTTATTAATTATATCCCTTCGTGGGAAACGGTGAGAGAGGATGGTTAAGTAATAGTTAATTTAGATAGGATACAAAATAGAGAGTGAGGTGGAGGAAAGAAAAATAGATGTAAGATATGTTTGGTTTTATATATATACACACACACACACATGCAGTTTTTTTTAACAAACGAAAGCACATGTAAAGTGAATATTGTTATCAAAATTAGTGGATGTCCCGAAATCTTTATTCGCTTAATATCATCAGCTGGTTTGACCCGGGTATAAAAACCAAAAAAAAAAAACAGTGTAATAGGTGTAACACAACATGCTCTAAACGAATATGATGAAAAAAATGCGTGATCGCGAAAGAGGGTGGGGGAGAGGACTCGGAAAATTCACATCGTGAATGTTCCGAAAGCGTTTGACAATGCCTGCATGGATTAGATTGAATTTGTTGAGACAGATTATTTACACCTGGATGCCCTTCATGTCACCAATTTGCATGGCTGAGAGTTTTGCTTTCCAGCCATGTAGTCTTGGGTTCCTTAGATGAGTGTGTTCTACAAAAGCACCAAGCCAGTCAAATATTTATAAACATTAATAAAAGAAAATGGAGATTGGAAGGTTAATGAGTGTTTATTATTAACAGCAAATTAATCAAGGGTATATTTTTTCCATCTGAAGATATGCTCAGGTCATATAAATATAAATTTAATAATTACTCAATATTTACCGAGTATTAATTTAAGTGAAGATAATTAATTTGCTGTTAATAATAAACGGTTATTAAATTCCCAATCTCCATTTTCTTTTTCTTCTTTCATATGAATACTTGCAGTATCGCCCGGCATTGCTCAGGTTTGTTTTGGCCCTTTAGGATTTTGAAAAGCAAAAATTTTGCATTATGTAGCTTGTTATTCTCTTTAAGTGAACATTTTTCTGGTTGAAATACACCGAGAAATGGTGACACAGCAGTCAAAAAATCGTAAAAAATAGGGATTTTCATAGAAAAAAAGCACCTTTTTGATGTAAATAATTTTTGGTGTTAACATGGTCCGATTTGAATATTTTCTTCTATGGAATGAAGAGCAAGCCTTCTTCTATCATACTCTCAATTTTGGTCAACTTGCGCCGCAGGGTCTCAGAGGAGATAGTGTTAGTTGAAGCCTACCAAACCTCCCATACACAGACAACTTCGGCTTTATATATATTATTATTTATGCACCCTTTTCAAGCTTAGCCAGGTTCATGGGCCCGGTTTCTGTGGTGTATGTGTGTCCCCCCCCCCCCAGCTGGACAGGACGCCAGTCCATTGCAGTGTTACTCAAGAAACAGGAAGAAAGAGTGAAAGAAAGTTGGGGCGAAAGAGTACAGAGGTGGCCACCCCCACCCATGCCAGAGCTTCGTGGAGCTTTAGGTGTTTTCGCTCAATAAACACACACAATTGAATTGAAACTGCGATCCTCTGACCGCGAGTCCGCTGCCCTAACCACTGGGCCATTACACCTCCACACACACACCTATTATTTTAAGGAAATTAATTCCCCAAAATACTAGTTGTTGAACCAGTATTTCTTCGGATGAAACCATCCCTTCATGAGGTTAACACAACCTCTAATGGAATATGTATATATATATATATACATACATGAATGGCTGTGTGGTAAGAACCTTGCTTCCCAACCACATAGTTCCGGGTTCAGTCCCACTTCATGTCACCTTGGGCAAGTGTCTTCTATAGCCTCAGGCTAACCAAAGCCTTGAGAGTGTATTTGGTAGATGGGAAACTGAAAGAAGCCCATATGTGTGTGTTTTTGTCCCCCCACCATTGCTTGACAACCGATGGTGGTGTGTTTACATCCCTGTAACTTAGCAGTTCAGCAAAAGAGACTGATAGAATTAGTACCAGTACTTTAAAAGGAAAGTACTGGGTTCGATTTGTCTAAAATTCTTCAAGGCAGTGCCCAAGCATGGCCATAGTCTAATGACTGAAAAAGTAAAAGGTAAGATATATATATTATATACATGTATAATATATATACATTTACATACATAATATATATACTCTTTTACCTGTTTCAGTCATTTGACTGGCCATGCTGGATCACCGCCTTTAGTCGAGCAAATCAACCTCATGACTTATTCTTTGTAAGCCTAATACTTATTCTATCAGTCTCTTTTACTGAACTGCTAAGTTATGGGCACGTAAACACACCAACATCGGTTGTCAAGCAATATTGGGGGGACAAACACATAAACACACACATACACACACACACACACACACATATATATATATATATATATATATATATACAAAGACACACACACACATATATACTACGAGCTTCTTTCAGTTTCTGTCTACCAAATCCACTCAGAAGGCTTTGGTCGGCCCAAGGCTATAATAGAAGACACTTGCCCAAGGTGCTACGCAGTGGGACTGAACCAGGAACCATGTGGTTGGTAAGCAAGCTACTTACCACACAGCCACTCCTGCACCTATATATACATACACATACATAAACACACACACACACACGATGGACTTCAGTTTTTCCCTATCAAATC
The DNA here is from genome assembly GCF_006345805.1 of Octopus sinensis. Classification (NCBI taxonomy): domain Eukaryota; kingdom Metazoa; phylum Mollusca; class Cephalopoda; order Octopoda; family Octopodidae; genus Octopus; species Octopus sinensis. The sequence continues at coordinate 20,320 of NW_021832845.1, forward strand.
CACTTACATGACTATAATAAAAGACACTTGCCTAAGATGCTGGGCAGTGGGATTGAACTTAAGACTACATATTTGTGAAGTGAGCCTCTTAACCACACCTATGTCTACTCCTATAGCCATTCACCTATATTTTCTTGTTTAGCCTTTTAGCTAATTTCTCTCTCGTTTGACCCCGACTCTTGCAGATACGACAGCACAGCTCAGCGTCCACGGAACAGAAGACGATGCGAAAGATGGCGATCAGATACAGAAGTCAACAAAGTTGAAGAGACAAGCTGCTTCACTGTTATCCGACACGGATACAAGGTATGCTGGGCACAAGACTACGAGGAAAGACCTGATGCAGGATTCTGGAAAATGTGAGTAGGCTGTGTGTTTGTGAGTGTATGTGTACTGTTCCGGGTGTGTTTTACTTGGGAAGGAAAAAATAGTGGATTTCATTTGGAAATAATTATTCAGTATTTACTGAGTATTAATTGAAGTGAAGATAATTAATTTGCTGTTAATAATAAGCAGTTACTAAATTCCCAATCTCCATTTTCTTTTTCTTATTTTATATGAATATAAACTATATAGGCGCAGGAGTGGCTGTGTGGTAAGTAGCTTGCTAACCAACCACTTGGTTCCGGGTTCAGTCCCACTGCGTGGCATCTTGGGCAAGTGTCTTCTGCTATAGCCCCGGGCCGACCAATGCCTTGTGAGTGGATTTGGTAGACGGAAACTGAAAGAAGCCTGTCGTATATATATATATATATATATATATGTGTGTGTGTGTGTGTGTATGTGTATGTTTGTGTGTCTTTGTTTGTCCCCCCACCATCGCTTGACAACCGATGCTGGTGTGTTTACGTCCCCGTCACTTAGTGGTTCGGCAAAAAGAGACCGATAGAATAAGTACTGGACTTACAAAGAATAAGTGTTGGGGTTGAGTTGCTCGACTAAAGGTGGTGCTCCAGCATGGCCGCAGTCAAATGACTGAAACAAGTAAAAGAGTAAAGAGTATATATATATACCGTAAATCCTCGAGTATAATCCGCATTTTTTACCCCCCAAAATTTAAAGGTCAAAATCCCTACTGCGTACTATATACAAGGTTACAAATGAAAATTATTTTCTAATCAATGTCCTAGTCTCTATTTGCTGTCCGGCAATGTTTATTCAGACGCATTTTGTGATGTCGGGAGCGAAAATACCTTAAGCTAAGCCTGAAAGCAATGAAGTCATAAAAGAATCATCCATAACTTGCAGTAAGCAACATTTATTAAACGTTATTACTGTTATTTCTTTGTTTTCTGCAAACAAAATGCACAAAAAAGCTACACGTTTGCATTATGTTATATATACAATAATAATAAAGGATGTTACCGTATACAGTTTTACAAACCAAGGACGTTATATAGACCTCCTTGACTCAAGTTAGAGAAGGGGTGTGTATTATGCACGAGGTTTAGGTTTTTCAGAGGTACAGCCCCCTAAAAATCCCCTACATATTATACTCAAGGGCGGACTATACTCGAAGATTTATGGTATTTCTCTCAGATTCACACACTTATTGCAGCAGACCTTCAGTTTTTCTAAGCCCTGTGAAAGAACTCAGAAGGTTGGGTCCCGAAAAAAAAATTTACCATAATTTTTTGTTTTTTAATGTATTTTTTACTCGGTTTTATATAAGGGAAGTAACTCTCTAAGAATGCTTATATAGTTATTTCCCTTACAAACGCGAGCAATGCCGGGCGATACTGCTAGTATATATATATATATATATACTCTTTTACTTGTTTCAGTCATTTGACTGCGGCCATGCTGGAGCACCGCCTTTAGTCGAGCAAATCGACCCCGGGACTTATTCTTTATAAGCTCAGTACTTATTCTATTGGTCTCTTTTGCCGAACCGCTAAGTTATGGGGACGTAAACACACCAGCATCGGTTGTCAAGCAATGCTAGGGAGACAAACACAGACACACAAACATATACACACACACTTATATATATATACATATATACGACAGGCTTCTTTCAGTTTCCGTCTACCAAATCCACTCACAAGGCATTGGTCGGCCCGGGGCTATAGCAGAAGATACTTGCCCAAGATGCCACAAACATGTGGTTGGTTAGCAAGCTACTTACCACACAGCCACTCCTGCGCCTATATAACTGTAAAACATTATTTAAACATAAGACATTTGCAGGACTTCACTCATAAGGGGTTTAAGATGTTTGTAATAGTATTACCACGAGAACCAGATACAAAATCAAAAGTATAACCTTGAGGCATCCAATTCTTTGCTACTTGTCGTTCACAAAGGTTTTTTGAACAATAGAGCATAAAGATCAGTGTTTCCTTCAAACTTCCATTTCAAATTTCAAAAGCTTATTCAAATGGGGAATATTTCAAAAGAAAAGGAAGATCAATTTACCAGCTGATGATGGGAAATTAGTAACTCAGGGAAATGGAGCCTTTCAGTAATAATGCATGTGTGTGTGTGTGTGTTTTATCTTTTACTTGTTTCTGTCATTAGATTGTGGCCATGCTGGGGCACTGTTTTACTCTTTACTCTTTTACTTGTTCCATTCATTTGACTGCGGCCATGCTGGAGCACCACCTTTAGTCGAGCAAATCGACCCTGGGACCTACTTTTGTAAGCCTAGTACTTATTCTATCGGTCTCTTTTGCTGAACCGCTAAGTTACAGGGACGTAAACACACCAGGATCTGTTGTCAAACGATGTTGTGGGGGAAGTAGGACAAACACACACAAGAGCTTCTTTCAGTTTCCATCCACCAAATCCACTCTCAAGGCTTTGGTTGGCCCGAGGCTATAGTAGAAACACTTGCCCAAGATGCCACCACGCAGTGGGACTGTTACTTATCTATACATAATTAAAGATCTTGTCTATGTGTGTGTGTGTGTGCCTGTTCTGTTTTTATGTAGTTATGCTGCGGAATATAAATATAACAAAATTAGGCCAGCAATGTTTCCTTTGAAACTTGAAGTAAAAAGTCTTGGGTACTACTTACACCTATTACACTATTTTTTTTTTTATGACCGAGTCAAACGCTTTAGTTTAACCAAAAAGTCTTGGGTACTACTTACACCTATTACACTATTCTTTTTTTATGACCGGGTCAAACACTTTAGTTTAACCAAACCAACTGGGAAATACAAGCAAGAAAAGGAACTTAGTTTCTCTACATAAGCTGAAATATAAAATTAAAAAACTATATTTTTGAATATTTTACTGAAAATGTACTGAAATTTTTTTTAATTCCAAAAAGTTAAAAAAGGTTATTAGTTGTTTTCATAAATTGATAAACAGACAGTCAATAGTTTTAAATTTTTTCTAATTCTCAGTCATTTTAGCCAAAAGATGTAGCAGAATTTTGAAAAGACACTGCTAAATGAAAGACAATGGTGATGATATATAAAAAATATGGATATAAATTCTTTAAAATCCAACCATACCAATGCAGTCAGTGAAAGTCTTATTCAGATAAATAGAATTACTTAAAAATATATATAAAAAAACACAAATTGTAGCATTCTTATACTGATGGGTAGTTCCTGAAATATTTGTAGCCGAAGAAAAGGAATCCAAAAAGGATTGAAGCGAGGAAGAGTGTGACAAGAATGATTCCGACAATCTCAAGTGTACTGTAGGGTCTTGATCCATCATCTTCAGTTTTTTTATCTGCAATTGATGAACAATAAAATATACAGCTACATTTATATATTTGTTTTACAAGAATTTTAATGTGAAATCGTGTGTTGAAACAGATATTGTTGTATTTCGGAATGGTCATTTTGCCAGTTTAGCCAATAATGGCTTACCGTTAGTAAGGAGATACACAAATAAGAAAGAAGAAAGCAAAGGACCACTGATGAGGTCACAGGAGTGTGACAAAAGAACTCTGGCTGAAATAAGATTAAGATTAATGTATAAAATAAATAACGCTGAAGCAAAGTAACATCAAATATATAGTGCGTGTGTTTTTATTGGCTAAACAGGCAAAATGACCATTCCTAAATACAAAAATATATAGCCTTTGTTTTTAATAAAAACTAGTAATATCTCCCAAGCTTGACCGTTTTCATATTAACCTATTAAAAAATACTTTCGTTTCTATTATACAAATTCCAGTTTAAAGTGATCTAAAGGAAAAGTCCCCATCAAAATTTCCAGTAACACTATGTTGCACACATTAGCTTGGTAATGACAAGGTTATTTTACTAAAATCTTCATAATTTTCAAAATTTATTTATATGGTCGGTCGGAATCCCCTTCAGTCACAACACAGACCATGGGATTGCACCTAGAATGTTACCTTCCAAGTCACAAGTCTGGGCAAGGTTGTTTGTGGAAGACCAGCAATCACCCATGCATATCGGCCTCCCCTCTCTACGCCACAGATGTTATCCAAGGGAAAGGTAAAGGGGCCGATACAGCTTGGCACCCGTGACGTTGCAACTCATTTCTACAGCTGAGTGAACTGGAGCAACATGAAATAATGTGTCTCGCTCAAGAACACAACATGCAGCCCGGTCCGGGATTCGAGCTCACAACCTCACGATCGTAAGCTCGATGCTCTAACCGCTGAACCATGTGCTTTCATACAAAACCAATGTATTTCAACAGAAATATGGTAAGAAATAGGTTGACACACCGAGACGACTATATTTAAAAGATTAGCTAATCCCCTTCAGATCTGTCCATGATTTAGAAGGGTTATATAGGATATGCAAAGGGGTTTGACTTTCTTCTTCTAGCACAGAAATGCAAGGTCAACAGATCAGTCCATGATTTAGAAGGGTTATATAGGATATGCAAAGGGGTTTGACTTTCTTCTTCTAGCACAGAAATGCAAGGTCAACAGATCAGTCCATGATTTAGAAGGGTTATATAGGATATGCAAAGGGGATTGACTTTCTTATTCTAGCACAGAAATGCAAGGTCAACAGATCAGTCCATGATTTAGAAGGGTTATATAGGATATGCAAAGAGGATTGACTTTCTTCTTCTAGCACAGAAATGCAAGGTCAACAGATCAGTCTATGATTTAGAAGGGTTATATAGGATATGCAAAGGGGTTTGACTTTCTTCTTCTAGCACAGAAATGCAAGGTCAACAGATCAGTCCATGATTTAGAAGGGTTATATAGGATATGCAAAGGGGATTGACTTTCTTATTCTAGCACAGAAATGCAAGGTCAACAGATCAGTCCATGATTTAGAAGGGTTATATAGGATATGCAAAGGGGATTGACTTTCTTCTTCTAGCACAGAAATGCAAGGTCAACAGATCTGTCCATGATTTAGAAGGGTTATATAGGATATGCAAAGGGGTTTGACTTTCTTCTTCTAGCACAGAAATGCAAGGTCAACAGATCTGTCCATGATTTAGAAGGGTTATATAGGATATGCAAAGGGGATTGACTTTCTTCTTCTAGCACAGAAATGCAAGTTCAACAGATCTGTCCATGATTTAGAAGGGTTATATAGGATATGCAAAGGGGTTTGACTTTCTTCTTCTAGCACAGAAATGCAAGGTCAACAGATCTGTCCATGATTTAGAAGGGTTATATAGGATATGCAAAGGGGTTCGACTTTCTTCTTCTAGCACAGAAATGCAAGGTCAACAGATCTGTCCATGATTTAGAAGGGTTATATAGGATATGCAAAGGGGTTTGACTTTCTTCTTCTAGCACAGAAATGCAAGGTCAACAGATCTGTCCATGATTTAGAAGGGTTATATAGGATATGCAAAGGGGTTTGACTTTCTTCTTCTAGCACAGAAATGCAAGGTCAACAGATCTGTCCATGATTTAGAAGGGTTATATAGGATATGCAAAGGGGTTTGACTTTCTTCTTCTAGCACAGAAATGCAAGGTCAACAGATCAGTCCATGATTTAGAAGGGTTATATAGGATATGCAAAGGGGATTGACTTTCTTCTTCTAGCACAGAAATGCAAGGTCAACAGATCAGTCTATGATTTAGAAGGGTTATATAGGATATGCAAAGGGGTTTGACTTTCTTCTTCTAGCACAGAAATGCAAGGTCAACAGATCAGTCTATGATTTAGAAGGGTTATATAGGATATGCAAAGGGGTTTGACTTTCTTCTTCTAGCACAGAAATGCAAGGTCAACAGATCAGTCTATGATTTAGAAGGGTTATATAGGATATGCAAAGGGGTTTGACTTTCTTCTTCTAGCACAGAAATGCAAGGTCAACAGATCTGTCCATGATTTAGAAGTGTTATATAGGATATGCAAAGGGGATTGACTTTCTACTAGCACAGAAATGCAAGGTCAACAGATCAGTCTATTATTTAGAATGGTTATATAGGATATGCAAAGGGGATTGACTTCATTATTCTAGCACAGAAATGCAAGGTCAACAGATCAGTCTATTATTTAGAATGGTTATATAGGATATGCAAAGGGGATTGACTTCATTATTCTAGCACAGAAATGCAAGGTCAACAGATCAGTCCATGATTTAGAAGGGTTATATAGGATATGCAAAGGGGATTGACTTTCTTATTCTAGCACAGAAATGCAAGGTCAACAGATCAGTCCATGATTTAGAAGGGTTATATAGGATATGCAAAGGGGATTGACTTTCTTATTCTAGCACAGAAATGCAAGGTCAACAGATCAGTCCATGATTTAGAAGGGTTATATAGGATATGCAAAGGGGTTTGACTTTCTTCTAGCACAGAAATGCAAGGTCAACAGATCAGTCTATTATTTAGAATGGTTATATAGGATATGCAAAGGGGTTTGACTTTCTTATTCTAGCACAGAAATGCAAGGTCAACAGATCAGTCCATGATTTAGAAGGGTTATATAGGATATGCAAAGGGGTTTGACTTTCTTATTCTAGCACAGAAATGCAAGGTCAACAGATCAGTCTATTATTTAGAATGGTTATATAGGATATGCAGAGGGGTTTGACTTTCTTCTTCTAGCACAGAAATGCAAGGTCAACAGATCAGTCCATGATTTAGAAGGGTTATATAGGATATGCAAAGGGGATTGACTTTCTTATTCTAGCACAGAAATGCAAGGTCAACAGATCAGTCCATGATTTAGAAGGGTTATATAGGATATGCAAAGAGGATTGACTTTCTTCTTCTAGCACAGAAATGCAAGGTCAACAGATCAGTCCATGATTTAGAAGGGTTATATAGGATATGCAAAGGGGTTTGACTTTCTTCTTCTAGCACAGAAATGCAAGGTCAACAGATCAGTCCATGATTTAGAACGGTTATATAGGATATGCAAAGGGGATTGACTTTCTTATTCTAGCACAGAAATGCAAGGTCAACAGATCAGTCCATGATTTAGAAGGGTTATATAGGATATGCAAAGGGGTTTGACTTTCTTCTTCTAGCACAGAAATGCAAGGTCAACAGATCAGTCCATGAATTAGAAGGGTTATATAGGATATGCAAAGGGGTTTGACTTTCTTCTTCTAGCACAGAAATGCAAGGTCAACAGATCAGTCCATGATTTAGAAGGGTTATATAGGATATGCAAAGGGGATTGACTTTCTTATTCTAGCATAGAAATGCAAGGTCAACAGATCAGTCCATGATTTAGAAGGGTTATATAGGATATGCAAAGGGGTTGACTTTCTTCTTCTAGCACAGAAATGCAAGGTCAACAGATCAGTCCATGAATTAGAAGGGTTATATAGGATATGCAAAGGGGTTTGACTTTCTTCTTCTAGCACAGAAATGCAAGGTCAACAGATCAGTCCATGATTTAGAAGGGTTATATAGGATATGCAAAGGGGATTGACTTTCTTATTCTAGCATAGAAATGCAAGGTCAACAGATCAGTCTATGATTTAGAAGGGTTATATAGGATATGCAAAGGGGATTGACTTTCTTATTCTAGCACAGAAATGCAAGGTCAACAGATCAGTCCATGATTTAGAAGGGTTATATAGGATATGCAAAGGGGATTGACTTTCTTATTCTAGCACAGAAATGCAAGGTCAACAGATCAGTCTATGATTTAGAAGGGTTATATAGGATATGCAAAGGGGATTGACTTTCTTATTCTAGCACAGAAATGCAAGGTCAACAGATCAGTCCATGATTTAGAAGGGTTATATAGGATATGCAAAGGGGATTGACTTTCTTATTCTAGCACAGAAATGCAAGGTCAACAGATCAGTCCATGATTTAGAAGGTTTATATAGGATATGCAAAGGGGATTGACTTTCTTATTCTAGCACAGAAATGCAAGGTCAACAGATCAGTCCATGATTTAGAACGGTTATATAGCAAAAGCAAACACAGGGCTTCTGTCAATTTTTGCCATTAATAATATTTTTCTCTTCAAATTCAACCTTGATGATTAACTGGAAAATGTCACTCATTTCTATAACAATTAAATAGTATAACTGACAGATAATCCTAGGTAATGAAACTAACTAATCCATTCCTTGAACTATAAAAATATCCCACCAGGGATTATTATCAAAACTTATCAATTCAAAACAGAAAAGAAAATATAATACAGAAGCAAACCTTGAAATTGTCAAGTTACAAACTTTGAATTTGTGTAAATATTATGAAAATATTCGTGCAGCTGTTGTTGTTGTTATTATTATTATTGTTATTATTCAGTAGTTTTATTTTTATAGCGTGCTTTCACTTCACTACCGAGCACAGCTCTGTGTGCCTTGGGTATGTGCTGTGATTTGTTGTGATGCTCTGATATTATTATTATTATTGTTATTATTATTATTATAATAATTATTATTATTATTGTTCTTCTTCTTATTATTATTATTGTTAATATTTTTATTATTATTATTGTTAATATTATTATTATTGTTGTTGTTGCTGTTTTTGTTATTATTGTTGTTGTTATTAATATTATTATTATTATATATTATTATTATTATTTATATTATTATTGTTAATATTATTATTATTATTATTATTATTATATTATTATTATTATTAATAATTAGGAGGGCAGAGAGGTGGCTGAATTGTTAGCATGCCAGACAAAATGCTTAGCAACATTTTGTCCATCTTTATATTCTGAGTTAAAAATCTGCCAAAGTCTACTCGACCTTTCATCCTGCCAGGGTCAATAGAATAATTATTAGTTGAACACTGGGGTCGATATAATCAACTTATCCTCTCCCCGCTAAAATTGCTGGCTTTGTGCCAAAATTTGAAGCCATTTCAGAACCATTGGCATGCCAGGCAAAATGCTTGGAAGTATTTCAAGTCCCTCCACTATCAGGGGTTTTACTTTGACTTTGTTTCATTCATTGTATGACTTTTTACATGCTATAATCCACACTGTACCCTCCCAAATGTTTTCCTTTGTGGTCGCCCTCAGTGGTTAATACAGAAATTATTATAAATCATTTCCTTACTGTTTATCTTCAACTGAATATTTTCACCCTGAAGGTTGGCATTATGAAGTTTCAGAGGCAAATGATCGTTCATTCTCTTATTGTTGACATTTCCACTGTGGACAGCAATTCCTGAAATAAAGAAATCGGTTAAGAAGTTTTCTTCACAATCATATGGTTGTGGGTTCAGTCCCACTGCACGGCACCTTGGGAAAGTGTCTTCTACTACAGCCTCAGCTTGTGAGTGGATTTGGTAGATGGAAACTGAAAGCAGCCTGTAGTGTATATGTATATATATATATACATATATATATATATATATATATATATATATGTATAAGTTCAGCAAAATTTAGATTCCAATGAATATGGTACTTAAGTTAGATGCACCAGAATTTGGTATGGTGTTATCCATATAAATCTGTGGGTGGTTATAATCAAAATAATTAACAAGAATAACTTCGGTAATTTGGTACGATCGTTTCATGCTACATCATTTTATTAAATGTTGTAAATATTACAAGAGTTTTAAAATTAAATTAATACATAATTTTCATATTATATGAAAATTATGTAATAATGGAAAACCTCTATTAATGACTGATGAGTGCTCAGCATATTTTAAAACTGTTCTAATACTTACAACATTTAATAAAATGATGTAGCGTGAAATGATCGTACAAAATTACCAAAGTTATTCTTGTTTCTTATTTTGATTATATATATATATATATATAATTTCAACAATTGAGGGTAAAATTAATTAATTATTAATTAATTTCACCAAGTATTCAGTATGTAAAGGGACCATTTAAGGCGAATTCAAAATATTACATTATATAAAAGGGCTTAGTAAAATAAATTACTTTGCCACATACTGAACTCATTAGAAATAGCAGCTAAAAGATTTTTTCAGCTATTTCTAATACTTAAAGAAAATCTCTCTCAGATAGTGTTTGCTCAAACCAACTCACGAAGGTATGGGGGTAAAAGCATTAAAAAAATCACAAGTGCAAAGGTTATTTGAGAACGTACGTTTCTAGATTAGTCAAATCGACATTTCTTTCGTCAGCTCAGAACTCCTTGATTCGGATTTGGGAACACTGAAAGTGGGAGCATACCCTTTTGGCTTCTTATCACCTCCTGAGATCCGCTCGAACTGACAGTGCTAACAAATTCAAAATATGCAAGCTAATCTAGAAACGTACGTTCTCAAATAACCTTTGCATTTGATTTTTTAATGTCTTTACCCCCATACTTTCGTGAGTTGGTTTGAGCAAACACTATCTGAGAGAGATTTTCTTTAAGTATTAGAAATAGCTGAAAAAATTTCTTTAGCTGCTATTTCTAATGAGTTCAGTATGTGGCAAAGTAATTTATTTTACGAAGCCCTTTTATATAATGTTATATATATATATATATATATATATATATATATCCAAAAAGGAGGCTGGGCGGCAGGTCTACATTGCCAAAGATGTAGCAGAAAAGAAGAAGTTTGCCAATGTCCAGCGTCGCGAGGATCAAAGAGCTGAAGTATTTCGGATTGCCAGACAGTGTGTCAGAGAAAATAGCGATGTTATAGGAGAGAAATGTGTCCGCATGGATGATGGGGCACTTGCTTTTACTACTAGTGAAAAGAAAGAGGCTTGGAGAAGCCATTATGAAAGACTGCTGAATGAGGAGAATGAATGGGAGGAAGAGAGCCTGCCAAATGTTGACCCAGTAGAGGGACCAGCTACCCGAATAGACAGCTCCCTTGTAGATAAGGCAATTAAGGATATGAAACCAGGCAAAGCCCCTGGCCTATCAGGAATCACTGCTGAGATGCTTAAAACAGCTGGCTATGTGGGCTATGCCATAGTCACCCGCATTGTAAACCAGGTAGTCCACAATGGAGTCATACCCAATGACTGGTGCAGCAGCACCATAGTCAACTGCTACAAGGGTAAGGGTGATGCTCTAGATAGAAATAACTACAGAGGTATCAAACTGTTGGACCAGGTGATGAAGGTCTCAGAGAAGGTCATAACCAATCTCATTAGGGAGAGAATTTGTTTAGATGAAATGCAGTTCGGTTTTGTACCAGGTAGAAGCACCACTGATGCTATATTCCTGGTCCGACAACTGCAGGAGAAGTACCTAGCTAAAGATAAACCCCTCTACATAGCTTTTGTAGACTTGGAGAAAGCCTTTGACAGGGTTCCCCGTTCCCTTATCTGGTGGTCAATGCGGAAACTGGAGATTGAAGAATGGCTAATAAGGGCTGTACAGGCTCTATACAGAGAGGCTGTCAGCAAGGTTAGGATTGGCAACGAATATAGTGAAGAATTCCGGGTAGAAGTAGGTGTGCACCAGGGCTCAGCCTCAGTCCCCTTTTATTCATCATAGTCCTTCAGGCAATAACAGAGGAATTCAAAACGGGATGCCCCTGGGAGCTCCTCTATGCCGATGACCTAGCTCTCATAGCAGAATCACTACCGGAACTAGAAGAGAAATTTCGGGTGTGGAAGCAAGGGTTGGAATCAAAGGGCCTTAAAATAAATGTAGCAAAGACCAAAGTATTAGTAAGCAGCAAGAGGTACTCAGCACACATCCCCTCGGGTAGGTGGCCCTGCTCAACCTGTAGGAAAGGTACAGGTAGAAACTCCATAAGATGCACCCAATGTAAGTTATGGACACATAAGAGGTGCAGCAACATTAAAGGGAAATTAACAGATAAGATAGCTTTCATGTGCGGCAGATGCACAGGGACAATAGACACAACAGACACTCAGAAAACAGATTCCATCACACTCCAGGGAGAGAAACTAGAAGTAGTTGATAGTTTCCGCTACCTGGGTGACCAAGTTAGTAGCGGAGGTGGATGCACAGAGAGTATCACCACTAGAATACGAATAGCCTGGGCAAAGTTCAGAAAGCTCCTACCCCTACTGGCAACAAAAGGTCTCTCCCTCAGAGCAAAAGGTAGATTGTATGATGCATGTGTGCGAACTGCCATGCTTCACGGTAATGAAACATGGGCTGTGACTGCAGAGACATGCGTAGACTTGAAAGAAATGAAGCTAGCATGATCCGCTGGATGTGTAGTGTCAGTGTGCACGCAAAACAGAGTGTAAGTATCCTGAGAGAAATGCTGGATATAAGAAGCATCAGATGTGGTGTGCAAGAGCGACGCTTGCGATGGTATGGTCATGTGCTGCGGATGGATGAAGAGAGATGTGTGAAGAAGTGCCACTCCCAAACAGTTGAAGGTATCAGGGGGAGAGGTAGACCCAGGAAGACATGGGATGAGGTGGTCAAGCATGACCTCAGAGCATTGGGCCTCACTGAGGCAATGGCGAAGGACCGAGATCTTTGGAGATATGCTGTGACTACAAAGACCCGGGCTGCTTTCTGCAGCAATTCCACATACCCGCTACCCATTCTAAGTACCCCGGATCCCCAAGAGGCAATGGCGAAGGACCGAGATCTTTGGAGATATGCTGTGACTACAAAGACCCGGGCTGCTTTCTGCAGCAATTCCACATACCCCCTACCCATTCTAAGTACCCCGGATCCCCAAAGTACCCCGGACCTCGTTGCCCCCGTGCCGCTGACACGTTAAAATGCTCGAACCGATCGTGACGATGCCGGACCCTCCGGCCCCTGTGCAGGTGGCACGTAAAAAGCACCCAATCCACTCTCGGAGTGGTTGGCGTTAGGAAGGGCATCCAGCCGTAGAAAACCTGCCAGATTCAGACTGGAGCCTGGAGCGGCCCCTGGCTTCCCAGACCCGGTCGAACCGTCCAACCCGTGCTAGCGCGGAAAGCGGACGTTAAACGATGATGATGATGATGATGATATATCCGCTCCACCGGTCACTCCTTGCAACACCTATCTGTGTTCGGTTTGTCCTTACACAGAGGCCATCCGGATTCCCGTTTGCGCCGTGAACAGGAATTAATCTTCTCTCTTCGCTCTTATACGCCATTTGGTCTCAACTCTCCCCCCCTCCTCATCTAACCCCCCTCTCCCACCTCCTCACCTATCCTTTCTCCCCCCAACCCCTACTTCTTCAGTCCTTCATCCTTTCACCCCTACTCGCCTTCCCTTCTTCCCTCTTTCTCCCTCCCTCTTCCCCTTCCTCTGCTCCCTCACTCCCTCTCTCCCCCTCTCTCCTCCTTCATCCCCCTCCTCCCCTTCCTTCTCCCCCTTCCTCTCCTCTTCCCTCTTCTCCTCCCCCTCTTCTTCCCCTCCCCTTCTCTCCCCCCTCTTCCCTCTCCCCCTCTTCTCCCCCTCCCCCTCTTCTCCTCACTACACCACATGACTTTACACATCACATCACATATGATGTGCCATACTAATACACACACCAACTAATACATACTAATACGTACTAATACATACTAGTACATACTAATACTTACACCAACCCTATACATACACACGTCCAGACCCCGCATACGCACTTATACTCTCTCACACACACACACACACACATACCTATACATACCAATACGTACTAATACATACTAATACATACTAATACATACACCAACCCCATACATACGCATGTCCAGACCAATCTTACGCACTAATACTCTCTCATACACACACACACACACACACACACACACACACCCTTATACATACTAATACATACACCAACCCTATACATACACACATCCAGACCCCTCCCACGCACTTTTAGCTGGTCCCTCAACCCTTTTATCAACCCTATTATCTCCCCTTATTTCGCTCTCGCATCTCATGTTGATCTTTGACCTCTGGCCGAAATCAGATCGCCATGTTGATTCGTTAGCTACTGCACGCATTTTTTTCTCTCCTTCTTTCTGTGTTTTTCTCTCTCTGTGTATCTTTCTGTTGAAGAGCGTAGGCTCGAAACGTTAAAGACTTGTTTTATTTATATTTCCTGAGCGCCATACTAATACAATTGTTCGTTTGTTTTCCACCTGCCTTCGTCTTTTGTTTATTTTCATAAAGCTTCCCGTTATATATATATATATATATATATATATATATATATATAACGGGAAGCAAAATATATAACAGCAAAATTTAGATTCCAATGAATATGGTACTTAAGTTAGATGCACCAGAATTTGGTATGGTGTTATCCATATAAATCCGTGGGTGGTTATAATCAACAAGAATAACTTCAGTAATTTGGTACGATCGTTTCATGCTACATCATTTTATTAAATGTTGTAAATATTACAAGAGTTATACATATATGTATATCTGAAAGGCAGATCTGGTGAGATCGTCGAATTCACACTGAAAGGCAGATCTGGTGAGATCGTCGAATTCACACTGAAAGGCAGATCTGGTGAGATCGTCGAATTGCTTGAACGGAGGTGTGTAGATATATGCTGTATTCAAGAGGTGAGGTGGAGAGGAGGTTCTGCTAGGTTCCTCACGGGTAAAGGACAGAGGTATAAAATTTTCTGGGCCGGGAATACTGAAGGAGTCGGGGGAGTGGGTATGCTTATTGCCGAAAAATGGGTAGATAAAGTCATCGAGGTAGTCAGAGTATGTGACAGAATATTGAAGATTAGATTAGTGCTCCATCATAGTTTAGCAACTATTATATCGGCCTATGCCCCTCAGCCAGGGTTACCCGATGGACAGAAAGACCGTTTCTATGACACCCTACTGCAGACCACCTCATTGACGAACAACAGGGACCTTCTCTTTGTGGCTGGTGACTTCAATGGGCATGTTGGACGATATGCTGAGGGCTTCTATGGCGTGCATGGAGGCTATGGTTATGGTTCTCGCAATGAGGAGGGAACCAGGCTGCTGGAGTTCTGTGATGCGAATAGTCTTATGGTTTGCAACACTAACTTCAGGAAACCAACAAGCCACTTGGTCACCTACCATTCGGGCCAGCATACTAGCCAAATCGACTACATCCTTGCCAGAAAAAGGGAAAGATGGCTGCTTATGAATGCCAAAACCTTCCCAGGCGAAGAATGTACCCCACAGCATAGAATGGTAGTCAGTGACTTTAGGATCAGGACTAAGAGGACGACTAGAAGACGACCAACATGGAGAAGAAGGGTCTGGAAGCTTAAAGACCCTGCTAACGGACAGAGATTTAGAGACATGTTACTTGAAGCCTTCGACGAAATAGAAGGGGGCATAGCTACACATGGGGTAGAAGATAACTGGGCGTTTCTAAGGGACAACCTGCTGAAAGCCACTGACCAGATCTGTGGCTGGTGCAAAGTCCCCACAAGACCCAAAATAACGTGGTGGTGGAACAATACTGTTGACAGGGCTATTAGACAAAAGAAACAGGCTTGGAAGGACTGGAAGAACGGTGGTAGCAGGGAAGTGTATCAGACTGCAAGAAGGGAAGCTAGGAGGCAGGTTTATTTAGCCAGAGGGGAAGCAGATAGGAAAAAATTTGCCAATGTCCTGTGCCGTGAGGATGAAAGACTTGAGGTATTTCGTATAGCAAGACAGTGTGTGAGAGAGAATCGTGACGTGGTAGGAGAAAAATGTGTTCGCACGGATGACGGCTCACTTGCGCTAAATGAGGATGCAAAGAGAGAGGTTTGGAGAAGCCACTATGAAAGGTTGCTGAATGAGGAAAATGAATGGGATAAAGAGAGTCTGCCGAATGTTGACCCAACTGAGGGACCAGCAATCCGAGTTGACAGTTCCTTAGTAGATAAGGCAATTAAAAGCATGAAAACAGGGAAAGCCCCAGGCCCATCAGGAATTACTGCAGAGATGCTCAAAATATCTGGTAGTGTCGGCTATAGCCTAGTCACCCGTATAGTTAACCAGGTGATACACGAAGGAGTCATTCCCAATGACTGGTGTAGCAGCATAATAGTCAGCTGCTACAAAGGTAAAGGTGACGCCCTAGATACAAATAACTACAGGAGTATCAAGCTGCTGGATCAGGTAATGAAGGTTACGGAGAGGGTTATAGCCCAACTAATTAGAGAGAGAGAGTTAGCCTAGATCAGATGCAGTTTGGGTTCGTGCCAGGGAAAAGTACTACTGATGCTATTTTCATGGTAAGACAGCTGCAAGAGAAATACCTAGCCAAAGACTAGCCCCTATACCTGGCTTTTGTTGATATGGAGAAAGCCTTCGACAGGGTCCCCCGATCCCTCATCTGGTGGTCAATGAGGAAACTAGGGATAGATGAATGGTTAGTGAAAGCTGGACAAGCCATGTACAGAGACGCTGCTAGTAAGGTGAGGGTTGGCACCGAGTACAGTGAAGAATTCAGGGTAGAGGTTGGGGTCCACCAAGGTTCAGTCCTCAGTCCCCTCCTATTTATCATAGTCCTCCAGGCAATAACGGAGGAATTCAAGACAGGATGCCCCTGGGAGCTCCTCTATGCTGATGACCTTGCTCTAATTGCTGAGCCTCTATCAGAACTAGAGGAGAAGTTTCAGGTATGGAAACAAGGTTTAGAATCGAAGGGCCTTAGAATCAACCTAGCCAAAACCAAAGTCCTAATAAGTAGGAAGGTAGACCAATCACAAACGCCTTCAGGTAGATGGCCCTGCTCGATCTGTAGAAAAGGTGTAGGTAGAAACTCTATAAGATGCACCAAGTGTAAGCTATGGACACATAAGAGGTGAAGCAATGTCAAAGGAAGGCTAACTAGGAAGATGGTTTTTGTATGTGGCAGATGCTCAGGAACAATTAACACTGAAAATGCTCTGAGACCAACTTCCGTCACTTTCCAGGGAGAAAAGCTAGAAGTAGTTGATAGTTTCCGTTACCTAGGTGACCAAGTCAGTAGCGGGGGTGGGTGCGCTGAAAGTATAACTGCTAGAGTAAGAATAGCCTGGGCAAAGTTTAGGGAGCTCTTACCTCTGCTGGTGACTAAAGGCCTCTCGCTCAGAGTAAAAGGCAGACTGTATGATGCATGTGTACGAACAACCATGCTACATGGTAGTGAAACTTGGGCTGTGACTGCTGAGGATTTGTGTAAGCTCGCAAGAAATGAAGCTAGTATGCTCCGATGGATGTGTAATGTCAGTATTCATAATCGACAGAGTGTAAGTACCTTGAGAGAAAAGTTGAACCTAAGAAGCATCAGTTGTTGTGTGCAAGAGAGACGTATGCGCTGGTATGGTCATGTGATGAGAATGGCTGAAGATAGTTGTGTGCGAAAGTGCCAGACCCTGGCAGTTGAGGGGACCTGTGGAAGAGGTAGACCCAGGAAAACCTGGGTCGAGGCGGTGAAGCACGACCTTCGAACTTTAGGTCTCACCAAGGAAATGACCAGTGACCGAGACCTTTGGAAGTATGCTGTGCGTGAGAAAACCCGGCAAGACCAGTGAGAACAGTCAAAATCAAAATCAAACCAAATTGAGGTCGATCAACATCAGGGCCCCCCGTGCAGGTGACACGTAAAAGCACCATCCGTTCGTAGCCGATTGCCAGCCCTGTCTGGCCCCCGTGTCGGTGGCACGTAAAAGCACCAGCCGTTTGTGTTCATTGCCATCCTGGCCTGGCCCCCGTGCCGGTGACACGTAAAAGCACCATCCGTTTGTAGCCGTTTGCCAGCTCTGTCTGGCCCCCATGCCGGTGACACGTAAAAGCACCATCCGTTCGTGGCCGTTTGCCAGCCCTGTCTGGCCCCCATGTCGGTGACATGTAAAAGCACCATCCGTTCGTGGCCGTTTGCCAGCCCTGTCTGGCCCCCATGTCGGTGACATGTAAAAGCACCATCGGTTCGTGTCCGTTGCCAGCCTCGCCTGGCCCCGTGCCGGTGACACGTAAAAGCACCATCCGTTCGTGGCCGTTTGCCAGCTCTGTCTGGCACCTGTGCGGATGGCACGTAAAAAGCACCCACTACACTCACGGAGTGGTTGGCGTTAGGAAGGGCATCCAGCTGTAGAAACACTGCCAGATCTGACTGGGCCTGATGAAGCCTTCCAGCTTCACAGACCCCAGTTGAACCGTCCAACCCATGCTAACATGGAGAACGGACGCTAAATGATGATGATGATGATGATGATGATATATAAAATTAGAAAAAAACACCTTTTATCAATTCAAAATGAACAACTAAATTACACCATCTAGAAAATTACATTTAATAGAAATATTAAAATTAAAATAACAATAAAATATCAATGATAAAGTAAATTGCAAAAAGAAAATAAAAAACAAATATAATGGGTATTATTTTTTTTTGCAATTTACATAATCATTGATATTTTATTGTTATTTTCATTTTAATATTTCTATTATATGTAATTTTCTAGATGGTGTAATTTAATTGTTCATTTTGAATTGATAAAAGGTGTTTTTTTTTCTATTTTTTGATATATATATTATATTGTGTGAAATTTGATTTAGTATTTCTAAATTGAATTTTTTTTCCCTGTAAGTTTGGATTTATATTCCCTCACATAATAATTATATACATATATATATTAAGTTCAGGACATCACTGGCAAGTTATAAATCAACCCATGCTAGCATGGAAAACGGACGCTAAACGATGATGATGATGATGATGATGACAAGAGATAAGAAAGTGACAAAATAACAAAATACTTAACACCCAGTCATAATGTTGTAAGAGGCAGCTTCTGCCTGGTCGAAATCCATGCTGGGTATCAGTAAGCAAGTCATTTTCTTCATGGAACACGATTTGTTTCTTGTAGACTATTCAGTCTATGACTTTGCTGATGTGTGAGGTCAAAGAGATAGGCCTATAATTTTTAGCACCTGCCCTGCTTCCTCCTTTATGAATACAGCATATTATTCCTTCTTTCAATTTGTCTGGGAGCTTACAAATTAAAAGAAGCTGCAGTGGTTTTGCAAGGCCCAAATATCCTGCCATTTTTATGATTAAACTGGCCAGCTCTGGCCTCTCCCATCTAACCTACAATGTCATTCGAAATATTCATCATCACATTATTGAAATCTCAAAGCTATGAGATAATCCATGATTAATTCAAACCAATGTGAATAAATAAGGATTACGTTTCACTGAATAATCTGAATGCTAAAGGGTTGGACGGATCGACCAGGATCTGGGAAGCCAGGAGGCTGCACCAGGCTCCAGTCTGATCTGGCAGTTTTTCTACAGCTCGATGCCCTTCCTAAATGCCAACCACTCCGTGAGTGTAGTGGGTACTTTTTATGTGCTAGGGGAGGCTGGCAACGGCCATGATCGGTTGGTGGTTTTTACATGCCACCGACATGGAAGCCAGTCAAGGCGGCGCTGGCATCGGCAACATACGGATGGTGTTTTTTACGTGCCACTGGCACAGGTGCCATAAATGATGATGACAAACATCATAACCACAATCCTATTCAGAACGACTGTCCTAATCGCAGCTACATGGTAACCAAATGAGTGGTGGTGCAATGAAGAAAAGCAGCCACTACATGTGGTAAAGTGGTGGGTGTTAAGAAGGCCATGAAGCAATAGAAGCCTTGCCAATGCATGGAATGGAGTTCACCACAATGCTGTGGCTTGTTGGATCCATAGCAAAATTGAAGGTGTCAGTCCTATATGGACCCCCACAAACCATCATGACCCTGGTCGAAAACCACTGTTGCAGTATATTCCCTGATGTGCATTTTTGGCTCATTAGCCTTTCTCAATGGTCAAATTAAAAATTTTTTTAAATCAAAAATCAAAAGATTGGCTAAAAGTTATGAGTTAAGGGAAAGAAATAGAAGACAGAACTGAAAAGGTAATGTCTAGTTTAAAAAGAGAGAAAAGGTTTGTTAATCAACTTACCACTTTTGCTGATATCATAATCATTGTTATATTTCCAAGCTGTAAAAACTGAAAACATAAACTTTTGATTTTAAGATGATATAATTCAAAATAATGTGAATAAAAAAACATTATATTTCACAGTAATCTGATTGCTAAAGGATTAAACCAGCCATATCTGTTTTATGTTTGAACTAGCCACATCCACCCTCTCACACCTACCCTACAATGTCAGCCTAAAAATAAACAATCACATCATCAAAATGTCAAAACTACAAGATAATTGAATGATTAATTCAAAAACCAGGAGGCAGGAAGTAGGTAGCTCAATGTGGGTGTGTTGACCCAAGGAGGGGTAAGAAGAGATAGCCAGATGAGGATGATGGAGGTGGGGTGATCAAGGTATTGAAAGAAGCAGAAGTGGAAAATTGGGAGATGAGTGGGAGGAGTGAGAGGAAAAGTATTTTCAAGGGTGGTCATTGTTGGGTATGACAATAGATGTTAATAGTTAGGGATGGTGGCACTATAGAACTAAGGGAAATTGGAAAGGTGGAAGATGGGAGAGGCGAGTATTAAAAGAAGAGAAAGGGTCCAGTTACAGATGCTAGTAGTGTAGCAAAGGGGAAATCTGAAAAATGAAGATGGGTTGGTGGCACATCAAATTACCGAGGTATGTAGACATGTATGAGCAACTAGATTACATAGATTTAACATAATAGGCAAACAAGGAATAGGTTCTGTGTTTACATGAGAGGATTACATCTGAAAATTTATTAAATAATGAGGGGTTGTGGTTTTGAAAGATAGTGGATGATTCTCATACACAGTGCCAAGATTAGTGTTGAATGGGGTGGGTAGGTGTGAGGGCCCACTGTTAATTAACCAGGGTAGAATATAGGGAATGTTTTGGGACCTGAGGTTCTGTATATAATTTGTTAATGAGTTAGTTAATTTATAAGTTGGATTGTGGTGGAAAATCAAAAATTTTGCAAAATTTTCTTCCATAAAATGCATCATTTCTAAAGCTCTGCTAAAAACAAAATTGGAAAAATCCCTGTCCAAACAAAGAAAATCCTCCTTATGTGAGAGACCAATTCCAGACCTCTGTGCACTTGAGTAAGTTTGCCTTAACAAAAATAAGTTATGGAAAAAATGAAATAAAATAAAAAATAAAACTTACGGAAATATATTATAGAGAAAAGGAGGACCACCTTTAATAAGTTCGAAATACCCATGATCTGAAAAAATAAGTTTCAAAAGCTGCAAAATAACAAAGCTTATAACCCAGGGTCCGCTGCTGGTCAGGTTGAGAAAACAAACAGTCACAATATCATCAGTCACTCTTTAATAGATTTATGGTCGAGACTCTGGCAGTGGAGATCTTATTCTTAACTATTTCAAATACTATATATATCTTTACTACCTACAAGGGGCTAAACACAGAGGCGACAAATGGATTAAATTGATTACATCGACCCCAGTGCGTAACTGGTACTTAATTTTTCGACCTTGAAAGGATGAAAGGCAAAGTCAACCTCAGCGGAATTTGAACTCAGAACGTAGCGGCAGACGAAATACGGCTACACATTTCGCCCGGTGTGCTAACATTTCTCCAGCTCACCCTACTTGTGAAACTGATGTATCCAGATGTGGTGAGAGGTCAGACGCAACACACATCCAAGCCTCAAATCTGAAGTTGGTGCCAGAATACCAAGAAATGGACAAACTAATTATTAAGTAAACATATATTTCTACACAAAACTTGCCCTGAATTGAGTTTAATAAGTCTTCCTTAGCCGAAACTTAGCATGAAATTGTTGTGTGGAGAATGTCGTTTTTAACATTTGGAGGACCATTAGGCAAACTGGGCAAATATTGTCGTACATATAAATTTTGGTTTTCTTTGAGAAATATTGGTAAAATTCTGCCAATAAAGACCATGTTGTGCAATATATATAATTTTGTAAATTATTAAATTCAGGTGTAATTTTTTTCATCCGATTTTGAATAGTCAGAATATGTGTCAGTATTTACATATTTGTTTTGGGTTGTTTCTCTCTCTCTCTCTCTCTCTCTCTTCTCTCTCTCTCTCTCTCTCTCTCTCTACATCTCCTAATGAGTTTGCAGTAAGTTACAGATATTGATAATGTCTTGAATTTATGTTTTTAATGCTTAAAATAAGGAATTAGTTTTCACATTTTGTTTGTTCTTTAATCTACGTCTATATGTTATTCTGTGAAAGGTATACAGTGTCTGTGGGATGTGCAAGACACAATAGCTAAATCTTCCTTATATCACACATCATTTCATTTCACCAAGAAAAAAAAAAGAAAAAGTAGATTTAAATATTTTCAAAAATTCATAGTGATACGTATTTACGTGGTACACTCTAAATTAAAACTAGGTGGTGCCCCAGCATGGCCACAGCTCGTGAGCTGAAACTAGATGAAATGAAAAATGAATACACAGAAAGATAATATAACGATTTTTACTGAGGAAAATTTTTGGAAAGAAATCTTTGTGGAATGGTGGGTTTATGGTCGAGTGTGCACATTGGAGATTTCTGGCACCCTAGGGCCTTGGATCACATCCCTGCTCACAGCTATCGGGCAGAAATGGCTACCTGCATGTGCAAGGCCTGTGGGTCAGAGTGGCTGTTCCAGCGCATCTCCGTTGCCATCCTCCTGGGCAACTCCTTTTCTATTTTGTCTGCTGGGACCTTGAGGTGGTCTGAATTACAACAAATTGTATGTTCCACTCCTTAACCCTTTCATTACTGCATTTATTTTGAGATGCTCTGTGTTCCTTTCAATTAATTTTGAATATAACAAAGAATTTAGAAAAATAACTTAGTTATCATTAAGCTAGTGTTAGGAAGATAAATTGTGACTAAGGTTTGGTGGAAGATTTTAATTCAAAACTTTTGAAAACAAGACATTTGTACTCAGAGCCAGAGCCGGTTTTATCTGGGTTAGTATCAAAAGGGTAAATTTGCAGATTTTGTTTCACTTGTTAGAAATAGCAGCCAAATTTTGTGCAAATTGAAGACACATTTGACTGACTGTCTTGAACCCTTTTCATTACCATATTTCTGTTGAGATGCTCTGTGTTTGTTTTTCAATTAATTTTAAATATAACAAAGAATTTAGAAAAATAACTTAGTTACCATTTAGCTAGTGTTAGTAACATAAATTGTGACAAAGGTTTGGAAGAAGATTTTAATTCAAAACTTTAAGAAAACAAGATGTTTGTACTACAGAGCCAGAGCAGGTTTTGGCCAGGTTGGTATCAAAAGGGTTAATGTATGATTTGAAGCGAGACAGATTTAAACTTTGTACTGTTTCTGCTCCCTCCCCCCTTTTTTTTGAGTTTTATCAATTACTATACAACACTAAAGAAACTGCATTTTTTGTCTCTTTCTTTCTTCTTGCTGAATGAAAACAAATACCAAATTAGAGGTATTTGTATAATTGTGGCCTTCCAGGTAGAATCCTAGTTTAAACAGTCCTTATAATTTCAGAAAATTTTTGCTACACACACAAATTAATATGATTATTGAAAAGACAGCATGGTGTTTCACTTTCTGGATCATAAAATGAAATATTATCTTAATTATTAATTTAAGAGAATCACTGCCAGAAAATAGCATATCGATATATTACTGATGTTCACCTTAATTTTACGAAATAATCTTTAACATATATCTTGTGTTTTTATTACTATACAAACCAGTATTAACAACAGAGTCTCTTCTTTTTGGACATACCTTGTAGTTGTGGCTTGATGCAATGGGAAGTTTCAAAAACCAACTGGGAAATACAGACAATGAAAGGAACTTAGTTTCTGAAAGATAAAAATAAAAGAAACTATTTAAAAAAATTTTACTGAAAATGTACTGAATTTTTTTTAATTCCAAAAAGTTAATAAAGGTTATGAGTGGTTATATGGGGTACTTAAACGAGAATCCCCCCAAAAATCAAATTTTCAAACTAATTTTTTTTTAATAGCATAAATGTTTTTATGGGAATAAAAATATTGAAAAACATTAATACATGTTACAGTGAGGAAGAAACAAGAATGGGATGTGTTAGAAACAACAGGCAGATCTCCCTTAAATCACACACCTTTCTTTACTCATAACTTTCTCACAAATGGATATTAATGGATATTTCGGAATTTGTTGTGAAAATGTTTTATGAGGGTGGGGTGAAAAGTTTTGGAAAATACACATCAGTCAGCTTAATTTCCTCATAACTTTTGGAGAAATGGATATTTCTTTGATGAAATTTTCTACAAATATCATTCAGATTGTGAAGGTGATGATTATATCAGAATTTAATACGTAAACAAAATTTGTGGGCTCACACACATACATAATTACATACACATCATGAATTGAAACTTAAAATTTTGATAAAAAATGTTATATCTGCGTGTGTGTGTGTGTGCAAACATATCAATTTTTTTTTTTTTTTTAGAATAGATTTCAATCTAATTATAATCTACAACATCTGAAGCATATTTGTTGCAAATTTCGTTTAAAAGAATATTAATTTTTCTGGACGATATGAGGAAAGAAATTCAGAGGTGTATGGCGGGTGGGGTGGGGGACATTATACCTAACTCCTTTAATATCTCAAATATCCTGAGCACCACAATAACAATGAATAATATTACGCCCACATAGATATGCTTCTACTTCTTTCAGCAATTTGACTGGGGTCTTTCAAACAAATTGACCCCAGGACTTATTTCTAAGCCTAGAACTAATTGTATTGATATCTTTTGCTGAAATACTAAATTAGGGGGACCACACACACACACACATATCCTCCATATTTTCATACACTCCTCTTTTTACATCTCCTCATACTACATACATAGATATACGTATTGAATATAATATAGTTAAACACACCCCAAATAAGCCAAATATATCAATCAACATATTTATATCTCTACTCAATAAAATTTTAATAATCAAATCTTTTGAATAAAACCCAGCTAAAAATGGAAACCCACATAACGCCATATTCGAAATGTGAAGAATAATCCTAGCGAAAGGTAAATTATACCTAACTCCTTTAATATCTCAAATATCCTGAGCACCACAATAACAATGAATAATATTACCCCCTCATAAAAACAACAAAGCCTTAAATATAGCATGAGTATATAAATGAAACAAAGCTAATATAGGTATCTTTATCCCCTGTGGGATGACGTCAGCAGCTGGGTGCGTTGACCGGAAGGGGTCAGCCGTCAGGCGTGTGCAGGGAACGGGCAATTGGGCCTTTCCAACGTGGGTCGTGCAGGTGACAAGATGTGTGAGGACGTCGCTAAGGGTTAGGGCTAGCAGCTGCTATCGTTAGTGTTTGGGTCGGGGCTGTGTGGAAGGACTAGTTACCGTTGGAGGGTCTCCATCACTAAGAAGAGAAGGTAGGTGCCTTTGTATTCAAATCGCGCACACGCTACATCCCCAAAGACATTATTATAACCCCTAATTGTCTTAAAGTCGATAAAGCAATAATTTTTTTTATATCGTATTCATAAATAGCACAAACCCCCGATATAAAAGTAGTTATAATTGAAATAAACACTATAAAGTTACAAAAATAATTTACTTCAACTAAATAATTATAAAACCGAATTAATAAATATACCCCCGCTGTAACTAAAGTAGATGAATGTACTAAAGCTGAAACTGGAGTTGGTGCTGCTATAGCAGCAGGTAATCAACTTCTAAAAGGAATCTGAGCCCTCTTAGTTATTCCAGCAATAACCACAAAAATTATACAAATATCAATAAATCAAAAATATCAAATACATAAATAATTTCAATGTCCCAATAATGACATAATCCTAATTCCAGCCAAAATAAAACAATCTCCGATCCGATTTATTAATACTGTTAATATACCTGCACTTAGTGATTTATTATTTTGATAATAAATTACTAAACAAAACGATACTAAACCTAATCCATCTCATCCTAAAATTAAACTAACAAACCTAGGAATAAAACTACAACTCAATTAAACAAACATCTAATTCAACAAATAACCCAATTACATTAAAAATTTCCCATGAAATAATATAACAATAATTATTTAAAATTAAATATATAAATGTAATTATAAATATAAAAGAAACTGACAGAAACGAATATATGCGTTTTGACCGAAATGGTTTTTTTCTATCTCTGGCGAGTTAACTCGTCAAAAGATAGACTCGCCAAAATCGACAGCAAACGAGTTCCTTCGTCTATTATAAACTCTTTTTTGACATATACGAGTATATTCGCTCACTTTATACGTCTGGCAGTGACGATTTCTGCCACCTTTCGCTTGAGTAAGGCATTGAAGACCGAGTACGATTTAGTCACCTGGAGACAGTCGAAGGGTTGGAAGGCATATTTTATGAATAGAAGTGTTCACTTTGTTTTTACGTTGTTTTTTTTATACCTTTATATTATAACCCCACCATGTCGAGCTCTGATGATGATAGCGATTATGAAGCTTCTCTTGGAGGGTTGGATACATCTGATGAGAGTGAAAGTTCGTCAGAAGAGTTTTGAAGTAATAAAATCAACAGAAGTAAACAATCATGTTTTGATCATTCATTCTCAATTTGGAAAATAAGATAACCAAATAAAATAACATGATTTTTTGTAAAAGTAATATGATTTATGAAAAAAACGGGTTAACTCGTTTCTGCCCAAAGCGGTAATTTAAAATCAATATTATTGAATTAAAATTCATAATAAATAAGGTTTGAAATATACCTCGAAATCACCATTCAAAACATAGTAAAATAAAACAATTAAAAAATATGTCTGAAAAAATACATTTATTTTCAAAATAATTGTTGGGTAAGGGGTTAACATAATACTAAAAAAAATTTCTAACTTTAATTTACCCATAGGCGCAGGAGTGGCTGTGTGGTAAGTAACTTGCTAACCAACTACATGGTTCCGGGTTCAGTCCCACTGCGTGGCATCTTGGGCAAGTGTCTTCTGCTATAGCTCCGGGCCGACCAATGCCTTGTGAGTGGATTTGGTAGACAGAAACTGAAAGAAGCCTGTCGTATATAGGTATATATATATATGTATGTGTGTGTTTGTGTGTCTGTGTTTGTCCCTCTAGCATTGCTTGACAACCGATGCTGGTGTGTTTACGTCACCGTCACTTAGCGGTTCGGCAAAAGAGACCGATAGAATAAGTACTGGGCTTACAAAGAATAAGTCCCGGGGTCGATTTGCTCGACTAAAGGCGGTGCTCCAGCATGGCCGCAGTCAAATAACGGAAACAGGGAAAAGAGAGAGATAGTAAAATAAATTAACTTTTTCTCTAAGCCCACAACCTAGTATTTTCACATAAACTAATTTTACTAATAATTAAAAATCAATACCTCTAATATATCCAATATTCAAAATAAATATTAATAAAGGAATAATATGTAATACTAACAATAAATTTTCATTCCTTTTATTAACATTTAAAACTTTTATAAATCTTATCATCTGACCATGATCTACCGTAACATAAAAAACCAAATTATATAATCCTCCCATAAATACTATTATTAACACAAAAAATAATAAATATAATCTATCTATTCAGTCTTTCAGTCTTTTACTTGTTTCAGTCATTTGACTGCGGCCATGCTGGAGCACCACCTTTTTTCGAGCAACTCAACTCCGAGACTTATTCTTTGTAAGCCCAGTACTTATTCTATCGGTCGCTAAGTGACGGCGACGTAAACACACCAGCATCGGTTGTCAAGCAATGCTAGGGGGACAAACACACACACACACATACATACAGTTTCCGTCTACCAAATCCACTCACAAGGCTTTGGTCGGCCCGAGGCTATAGTAGAAGACACTTGCCCAAGGTGCCACGCAATGGGACTGAACCCGGAACCATGTGGTTGGTAAACAAGCTACTTACCACACAGCCACTCCTGCGCCTATATATAGAGAGATATATAATATAATTTCACTAACCAAATTGATAAATGGAGGAGTTCCCATATTACAAATACATAACAAAAACATTAATAAACTCATTATAGGCGCAGGAGTGGCTGTGTGGTAAGTAGCTTGCTAACCAACCACATGGTTCCGGGTTCAGTCTCACTGCGTGGCATCTTGAGCAAATGTCTTCTGCTATAGCCCCGGGCCGACCAATGCCTTGTGAGTGGATTTGGTAGACGGAAACTGAAAGAAGCCCGTCATATATATGTATATATATGTGTTTGTGTGTCTGTGTTTGTCCCCCTAGTATTGCTTGACAACCGATGCTGGTGTGTTTACGTCCCCGTCACTTAGTGGTTCGGTAAAAGAGACCGATAGAATAAGTACTGGGCTTACAAAGAATAAGTCCTTGGGGTCGATTTGCTCGACTAAAGGCGGTGCTCCAGCATGGCCGCAGTCAAATGACTGAAACAAGTAAAAGAGTATCTCTCTATATATAAACGGCAGTTTGTCTGTGTGCGTGTCTGTTAGGTTGTACCCTCACCCTGACCACGGCTTTCAACCGATTCTGATGAAACTTGACACACACATAGCCCAATGTCATAATTCAAAACTAACGCAGCGAATATTTTGAAAAGTTCCCCCCAGTTCTGGAAAAGATCGATAAATTCGACGTGGGGTCGACAATCAGACACACAAACCACAGATGGTCTAGGGGACGCAACTCGACCTTTTTAACTCTCAAAAAAAAAATTTACCATCATTTTTTTCACCATTTTTTTGCTATTTTTTGGCTATAACTCTCTAAAAATGCTTTATAGTTATTTCCCTTACAAACCCGAGCAACGCCGGGCGATACTGCTAGTACTATATAATTACCACCTAAAAACTTAAATAATCCTATAAATCGTATAATTCCATACCCTCCTAATTTTAATAATACACCTGCCAGAATTATAGACCCAGAAATGGGAGCTTCTACATGAGCCTTAGGTAATCACAAATGAAAAAGGTAAATTGGTAATTTTACCGAAAAAGCTAATAATAACCCAATAACTCAATATAACCTCATCATCATCATCATCATCGTTTAACGTCCGTTTTCCGCGCTAGCACGGGTTGGACGGTTCGACCGGGGTCTGGGAAGCCAGGGGCTGCTCCAGGCTCCAGTCTGATCTGGCAGAGTTTCTACAGCTGGATGCCCTTCCTAACGCCAACCACTCCGCGAGTGTAGTGGGTGCTTTTTACGTGCCACCTGCACAGGTGCCAGGGGGGGGGGGTCCGGCATCGGTCACGATCGGTTGGAGCTTTTAATGTGCCAGCAGCACGGAAGCCAGCCAAGGCGGGGCTGGCAACGTTCGGACGGTCCTTTTTATGTGCCACCGGCACAGGGGCCAGTCGGGGCGGCGCTGGCATCGGCCACGTTCGGACGGTCCTTTTTATGTGCCACCGGCACAGGGGCCAGTCGGGGCGGCGCTGGCATCGGCCACGTTCGGATGGTGCTTTTTATGTGCCACCAGCACAGGGGCCAGTCGGGGCAGCGCTGGCATCGGCCACGTTCGGATGGTGCTTTTTATGTGCCACCAGCACAGGGGCCAGTCGGGGCGGCGCTGGCATCGGCCACGTTCGGATGGTGCTTTTTATGTGCCACCGGCACAGGGGCCAGTCGGGGCGGCGCTGGCATCGGCCACGTTCGGATGGTGCTTTTTATGTGCCACCAGCACAGGGGCCAGTCGGGGCGGCGCTGGCATCGGCCACGTTCGGATGGTGCTTTTTATGTGCCACCAGCACAGGGGCCAGTCGGGGCGGCGCTGGCATCGGCCACGTTCGGATGGTGCTTTTTATGTGCCACCAGCACAGGGGCCAGTCGGGGCGGCGCTGGCATCGGCCACGTTCGGATGGTGCTTTTTATGTGCCACCGGCACAGGGGCCAGTCGGGGCGGCGCTGGCATCGGCCACGTTCGGATGGTGCTTTTTATGTGCCACCAGCACAGGGGCCAGTCGGGGCGGCGCTGGCATCGGCCACGTTCGGATGGTGCTTTTTATGTGCCACCAGCACAGGGGCCAGTCGGGGCGGCGCTGGCATCGGCCACGTTCGGATGGTGCTTTTTATGTGCCACCAGCACAGGGGCCAGTCGGGGCGGCGCTGGCATCGGCCACGTTCGGATGGTGCTTTTTATGTGCCACCAGCACAGGGGCCAGTCGGGGCGGCGCTGGCATCGGCCACGTTCGGATGGTGCTTTTTATGTGCCACCAGCACAGGGGCCAGTCGGGGCGGCGCTGGCATCGGCCACGTTCGGATGGTGCTTTTTATGTGCCACCAGCACAGGGGCCAGTCGGGGCGGCGCTGGCATCGGCCACGTTCGGATGGTGCTTTTTATGTGCCACCAGCACAGGGGCCAGTCGGGGCGGCGCTGGCATCGGCCACGTTCGGATGGTGCTTTTTATGTGCCACCGGCACAGGGGCCAGTCGGGGCGGCGCTGGCATCGGCCACGTTCGGATGGTGCTTTTTATGTGCCACCGGCACAGGGGCCAGTCGGGGCGGCGCTGGCATCGGCCACGTTCGGATGGTGCTTTTTATGTGCCACCAGCACAGGGGCCAGTCGGGGCGGCGCTGGCATCGGCCACGTTCGGATGGTGCTTTTTATGTGCCACCGGCACAGGGGCCAGTCGGGGCGGCGCTGGCATCGGCCACATTCGGATGGTGCTTTTTATGTGCCACCAGCACAGGGGCCAGTCGGGGCGGCGCTGGCATCGGCCACGTTCGGATGGTGCTTTTTATGTGCCACCGGCACAGGGGCCAGTCGGGGCGGCGCTGGCATCGGCCACGTTCGGATGGTGCTTTTTATGTGCCACCAGCACAGGGGCCAGTCGGGGCGGCGCTGGCATCGGCCACGTTCGGATGGTGCTTTTTATGTGCCACCAGCACAGGGGCCAGTCGGGGCGGCGCTGGCATCGGCCACGTTCGGATGGTGCTTTTTATGTGCCACCGGCACAGGGGCCAGTCGGGGGGCGCTGGCATCGGCCACGTTCGGATGGTGCTTTTTATGTGCCACCGGCACAGGGGCCAGTCGGGGCGGCGCTGGCATCGGCCACATTCGGATAGTGCTTTTTATGTGCCACCAGCACAGGGGCCAGTCGGGGCGGCGCTGGCATCGGCCACGTTCGGATGGTGCTTTTTATGTGCCACCGGCACAGGGGCCAGTCGGGGCGGCGCTGGCATCGGCCACGTTCGGATGGTGCTTTTTATGTGCCACCAGCACAGGGGCCAGTCGGGGCGGCGCTGGCATCGGCCACGTTCGGATGGTGCTTTTTATGTGCCACCAGCACAGGGGCCAGTCGGGGCGGCGCTGGCATCGGCCACGTTCGGATGGTGCTTTTTATGTGCCACCGGCACAGGGGCCAGTAGGGGCGGCGCTGGCATCGGCCACGTTCGGATGGTGCTTTTTATGTGCCACCAGCACAGGGGCCAGTCGGGGCGGCGCTGGCATCGGCCACGTTCGGATGGTGCTTTTTATGTGCCACCAGCACAGGGGCCAGTCGGGGCGGCGCTGGCATCGGCCACATTCGGATGGTGCTTTTTATGTGCCACCAGCACAGGGGCCAGTCGGGGCGGCGCTGGCATCGGCCACATTCGGATAGTGCTTTTTATGTGCCACCAGCACAGGGGCCAGTCGGGGCGGCGCTGGCATCGGCCACGTTCGGATGGTGTTTTATGTGCCACCAGCACAGGGGCCAGTCGGGGCGGCGCTGGCATCGGCCACGTTCGGATGGTGCTTTTTATGTGCCACCAGCACAGGGGCCAGTCGGGGCGGCGCTGGCATCGGCCACATTCGGATGGTGCTTTTTATGTGCCACCAGCACAGGGGCCAGTCGGGGCGGCGCTGGCATCGGCCACATTCGGATGGTGCTTTTTATGTGCCACCAGCACAGGGGCCAGTCGGGGCGGCGCTGGCATCGGCCACATTCGGATGGTGCTTTTTATGTGCACCAGCACAGGGGCCAGTCGGGGCGGCGCTGGCATCGGCCACATTCGGATGGTGCTTTTTATGTGCCACCAGCACAGGGGCCAGTCGGGGCGGCGCTGGCATCGGCCACGTTCGGATGGTGCTTTTTATGTGCCATATTATTAATAAACAACAATTTAATTAAATCTATTCTATATGATCCTTCTTGATATCCCCACAATAATAAACACAATAATAAAGGTAAAGAAGCACTTACTGTATATAATATTATATATATCCCAGCTTGTAAACGCTCAGGTTGATAGCCCCAACTTAAAATCAACAACAATGTAGGAATTAATGAAACCTCGAAAAATAAATAAAATATAATTAAATTTTCTACCAAAAAAAACACAATTACTACAAAACATAGTAATAATACACAAAAAGAAAAAAATCTCACCTTATTATTAATCCTTTTTACTGATTTATAACTAGATAATAATATTAAACTACTTGTTCAAAATCTTAATAATACCAAAATCATCGATACCTTATCTAAAGAAAAATAAAACTCCCTCACCCCCCTACAATCAATATTTAAATATTTTAATCTCATCATCATCATCATTTAGCATCCGTTGTCCATGCTAGCATGGGTTGGACGGTTTAACTGGTGTCTGTGAAGCCGGAAGGCTTCATCAGGCCCAGTCAGATTTGGCAGTGTTTCTACGGCTGGATGCCCTTCCTAACGCCAACCACTCCGCGAGTGTAGTGGGTGTTTTTTACATGCCACCTGCACAAGTGCCAGACAGAGCTGGCACAACGGCCACGAACGGACGGTGCTTTTACGTGTCACCGGCATGGAGGGCAACCCGAGGCTGGCAAAACCTAAAAATTAATATATATCATAAACGTAAACTCCCACTTTAATCAAAAATTCAACGACAACAATATAATAATTCCTATTAATATTCCTATAATTTATAAACTCTTAAACTCATTACGTAATCATTACCATGTAAACGAATAAAACTAACTAATAAAGATAACCCTAAAGAAGCCTCACAAACTCCAAAAACAACCACATCATCATCATCATCATCATTTAGCGTCCATTTTCCATGCTAGCATGGGTTAGACGGTTTAACTGGGGTCTGTGAAGCCGGGAGGCTTCATCAGGCCCAGTCAGATTGGCAGTGTTTCTACGGCTAGATGCCCTTCCTAAAGCCAACCATTCCGTGAGTGTAGTGGGTGCTTTTACGTGCCACCTGCACAGGTGCCAGACGGAGCTGGTAAACGGCCACGGACGGATGGTGCTTTTTACATGCCACTGGCACGGGGGCCAGGCAAGGCTGGCAACGGACACGAGCGGATGGTGCTTTTACGTGCCAATGGCACGGGGGCCAGGCGAGGGTGGCAACGGACAAACGATCGGATGGTTCGCTTAACCACAGCTGCAATTTCCACTGATGTTGATTAAATATAAATTTAATCTAACTATACCTACAGAAAAGAAAAATATAGAAATTACTCTTAATGTCAACACTTCAAAACCTAATAAAATATTTAAAATATGTTTCCACTGAAATAATAAAACAAACAAACCACATATATAATAATAATAATAATAATAATAATAATGATAATAGTAATAATAATTGTGTACAGTGCTCAGGTGCACTACAACTCATCTAAAGTGTATATATAATCAGGTGTAGTTTCGGTGGATTTCGGAAAGCATGAGGGCCTTAAAGGATGCAGTGTCATGGCAGTCAACAACTGACGCAGGCAGTTTATTCCATGCTTCAGCAACTCTGAGCGTGAAGAAATGTTTCCGAAAGTAATGGGAGCTGTGCTGTTTTCTGACTTTGTAGGCATGTCCACGTGTGTTAGACTCATGGAGATCAAAAAGGTGTTCAGTGTTGTTGTTGGTGAGGTGGTTGATAACTTTGTGGGTGTTTACCAAGTCCGTCGCCAGATGCCGGAGCTTCAGTGAATCCATGCCCAGGGAAACAAGGCGCTCAGAATATGGTAGGTGTCTGATGGAGGTGTCTGATATATATATATATATATATATATATATATATATATATATATATATATATATATATTCCTAACAATAAACAATTATTTATAATCATACACGTTATAATAGTTTATATAAAACATTGGTCTTGTAAACCAAAATTAAATATTTTATTTTTATAACTATTCTTTTAAAAGGTTATAAGTGAATCGAACACTTATAAAAGGTTTTCAAAACCTATATTTATCCAATATAACCTAATAATCTAATATATATATTCATAATATATCTAAAATAGGTCGAATTAAAAAACAAGTAAAATATAAAACCCTAAAAATACGACCAATTATTTCATATGGATATTCTACTGGACAACTCCCAATCCATGTTAAAATAAAAAATACACCAATTAAAAATCAAAAACAAAACTGTCCTAAAAAATTATAACACAAACCTATACATCCTCTAACATGTAAAAATGGACAAATAAACAAAACAACAATAGATATTCCTAAACTAACTACTCCCCCTAATTTATTAGGAATTGAACGCAGAATAGCATAAGCAAACAAAAAATATCACTCAGGCTTAATATGAATAGGAGTAACTAAAGGATTCGCAGGAATAAAATTCTCAGCATCTCCCAACATATTAGGAAACAATAAGCTCAATTCAACTAATGCAAATAATATTACAAGAAACCCTAAAATATCTTTATACGAGGGGCGTTCAATAAGTAATGCCTCTGACCCACTTGCAGTTGTTTAATTTAGCTGAAATTTTGCATGTGCAATTATTTATATCTCTATAGATTAAGTGGCAAATTACAGCTCTGAACTAATTGTGGTTTCCGATTTACAGGTGTTTGAACTGAGTCAAGTGTGAAATGGAGCCTGTTGAGTGTCGAGCAGTGATCCGGTTTTTGTATTTGAAAGGACGCACACCACGGGAGACTTTTGATGAAATGAAAGTAACTTATGGTGATGATGCCCCATCATATGACCTTGTAAAACGCTGGCATCGTGAATTCAAACATGGTCGGAACTCTGTGGAAACAGCTCCCAGATCTGGTCGCCCCCTTCTGCCATTGATGAGGCATCTGTCTGTCAAGTTGAGGCTGCCATTTTGGAAGATCGACGCATAACTATTCGCCAAATAGCCCATGAGGTCAAGATTAGTACCGGGTCTGTGGAAACTATCATTCATGACCATTTGCTTATGCAAAAGGTGTCTGCCAGATGGATTCCCAGGTTGCTCACACCTTTCCAGAAGCAAGAACGCGTCGATTGCTCGAGGATGAATTTGGAGATGTGCCAAGAAGATGAGTCAAAATTTTTCAAAAGACTGATTGCATAGGATAAAACCTGGGTCCATCACTATGATCCAGAGACCAAAGCCCAGTCAATGCAGTGGAAGCACCGTGACTCACCTCCTCCAAAGAAGGCAAGGGTGCAGCCCTCCGCTGGCAAGGTCATGCTTACAGTCTTCTGGGACCTGGACGGAGTAGTGAAGACAGATTTCCTGGCAAAGGGTGCCACAATTACAGGAGTCTATTATGCTTCACTTTTGAGGAAATTAAGAGAAGCTATCAAAATCAAGAGGTGGGGCAAGATCAGCAAAGGCATCCTTCTCCTGCAGGACAACGCTCTGATCCACAACTCGCGTGTCGCCAGATCAGAAGCACAGGCGTGCGGCTATGAACTGATCCCCCATCCCCCCTACTCTCCTGACCTTGCACCCTCTGATTTTCACCTCTTCCCAGCCATGAAGTTGTTTTTAAAGGAAAGCATTTCCCAGATGATGCAGCCTTGATTTCTGAAGTCACGTCGTGGTTGGAGGACCAAGCTGGGGTCTTCTACGAAAACGGTCTTCAGAGCTGCATCAAACGATGGGAGAAATGCGTAACTCTGGGTTGTTCCTATGTAGAAAAAGACTAATAACTGTTCCAAGTTTCGTTGCTCTACTGCTATGGGAAGTGGGTCAGGGGCATTACTTATCGAACGCGCCTCGTATCTATGATAATGATGAAAAGGAATTTTATCTAAATCTCTATTTAATCCAAAAGGATTATTTGGACTTCCTTCATACAAAAATAAAAAATGTAAAATAACCAACCCCACAATAATAAAAGGAAATAAAAAATGAAAACAAAAAAACCGACTCAAAGTAGCATTATCAACAGAAAATCCTCCTCAAATTCAATATACTAAAACCTCCCCAATATATGGAACAACAGAAACTAAGTTAGTAAATACCGTAGCCCCCACCCAAAATGATATCTGACCTCAAGGTCATAACCTACAAATCCAGTTAACACCACCCCAACGGTTCAAGTATAAATACTTATGTATGAACCATAATATAAACCACGACCAATATGCATATCTCTTTTACTCTTTTACTTGTTTCAGTCATTTGACTGCGGCCATGCTGGAGCACCGCTTTTAGTCGAGCAACTCGACCCCGGGACTTATTCTTTGAAAGCCCAGTACTTATTCTATCGGTCTCTTTTGCCGAACCGCTAGGTAACGGGGACATAAACACACCAGCATTGGTTGTCCAGCAATGCTAGGGGGACAAACACAGACACACAAACACACACATATACATATATATATAGACATATATACAACAGGCTTCTTTCAGTTTCCGTCTACCAAATCCACTCACAAGGCGTTGAGTGATGCATAGTTTTAATAGCAGACACTTGGGGTCGATTTGCTCAACTAAAGGTGGTGCTCCAGCATGGCCACAGTGAAATGACTAGAACAAGTAAAAGAGTAACTTCTAATGAAGTTTTAAACAAACACCTTTCAAATGACATAGATTATGATTACAAAAAATTTGTGGGGAAAATTTTTCCTGAGTGGGTGGAAAGAGGAGTTTCGGATGAAGAAGACCAAATAAGTTGGAACTAATCTCCATATACCCTGAGTCCACAGCATCCAAGTGGTATTTGTTGAAAATTTCATTAAAAAGTATCCAATTTCCTGGAAGTTATGAGGCAACAAAGTCGGTGGGGTACACATCTATAGTTACGGCTTTTTTAAACATTATTTTTTAAAAAGCTTTTATAGAGAAACAACATCGGTGAGGATTGTCCATTGTTAGGTCTA
>NW_021832845.1:62500-65000 GCF_006345805.1 Octopus sinensis
CGTAGGAGACAGACACACAACCTCACTTTTATATATAAAGATTTCCTCTATTTGCTTAATATTGAGGTCTCTTTCTTTCTTTTGTTATCTTACTGTTTTTAACAATATACATATATATATATATAAATATATATATAGTTACAGAGATGTACTTGCATAGCAAGTGACTTGATCTGAGATCGTGTGCTGGAACGAAAACAGTTGCAGCGTTGAAGGTGTTTATAAGCCATTTAAGAAACACACAAAAACCGTTAGATTCACTTCAACATTTAAATTTAATTTGTCAAAATATTTTCGTCACTTTGGGACCGCGACCTGTTAGCACGATATTTTTGTCAGTGAACAGGTCGCGGTCTGAAAGCGACGAAAATATTTTGGCAAATGAAATTTAAATGTTGAAGTGAATGTAACGGTTTTTGTTTGTGTGTTTCTTAAATGGCTTACAAACACCTTCCACGCTGCAATATATATATACACACATATATATATATATGTATGTATGCATGTATGTGTGTGTGTGTGCGTGTCTGTGCTTGTGATTGTCCTCCACCACTGCTTGACAACGAATGTTGGTTTGTTTACACCCCTGTCACCTAGTGGTTTGACAAAGGAAACAGATAGAATAAGTACAATGCTTACAAAAATAAAACTGGAGTTGATTCATTAAACTACAATTCTTCAAGGCATTGCCCCAGCATGGCCACAGACCAATGGCTGGAAAAAGCAGAAGAATAAAAGAATACATTCTCTGCTTTGGTCATATGTTCACCCTCACACACACACACATGCGCACACACACACACACACACACACACACACGCGCACGTTAGCTTACAATTTTATTTATATATTTGCTTGTCTATGTGTTGGAAGAGGAAGTGGGAGGCAGAGTGAAAGAATCACTCACTACAGTAAGTGAATTACTTTCGTTTTATTCCTTGCCCACTGTGTGTGTGCGTTTGCGTGTGGTGTAAACCAGACTAAGAAAAGCATTTGACACACACACCAGAATGTGAGATTTCTGTAAATTTTGCTTAACTGGAGTTTAAATTATAAAAACTGGACCTGGCATGACGCGATGCATTGTACTCTTAAAATTGCTAGGTAAATTGTAATTGAAGAAATCCAATATTGTAGATTTGTATAACTCCCAAAGGGAGGCAGATAAAATCTGCCTTTTATAATAAGAGATATATGTATATATATATATGTATATATATATATATATGTATATGTATATGTATGTATATGTATATATATATATATGTATATATATAATATATATATATATATGTATATGTATACATGTATATATATACATGTATATATGTATACATGTATATATATACATGTATATATATATATATATATATATATATATATATATATATATATATATATATATATACTAGCAGTATCGCCCGGCGTTGCTCGGGTGTGTAAGGGAAATAATTATATAAGCATTTTTAGAGATGTTAAGTATAATAGCCATCTCAATATGGCTAACCACAAAGGGGGAGGGGTGTTGCTGTAGCTTTTTACGTTCTGAGATTTAATAATAAATTTTAGAGAGTTACTTCCCTTATATATGTCAAAAATGGATTAAAAATGGGAAAAATTGATGGTAAATTTTTTTTTAAATCGTAGACTCATCGTAGACGCGCGCTAATACCCAGACGGTCTCGATATGAATCACGACTATAAGATACCCGCTTTTAGTTAAACTGCACCGCAAAATGTGGGAGTAGTTAGGAATCTAAATCGTAGGAGACAGACACACAACCTCACTTTTATATATAAAGATTTCCTCTATTTACTTAATATTGAGGTCTCTTTCTTTCTTTTGTTATCTTACTGTTTTTACCAATATACATATATATATATATATAAATATATATATAGTTACAGAGATGTACTTGCATAGCAAGTGACTTGATCTGAGATCGTGTGCTGGAACGAAAACAGTTGCAGCGTTGAAGGTGTTTATAAGCCATTTAAGAAACACACAAAAAGCGTTAGATTCACTTCAACATTT
The DNA here is from genome assembly GCF_006345805.1 of Octopus sinensis. NCBI lineage: Eukaryota > Metazoa > Mollusca > Cephalopoda > Octopoda > Octopodidae > Octopus > Octopus sinensis. Next base: position 64,536 of record NW_021832845.1, read on the forward strand.
AAATTTAATTTGTCAAAATATTTTCGTCACTTTGAGACCGCGACCTGTTAGCACAATATTTTTGTCAGTGAACAGGTCGCGGTCTGAAAGCGACGAAAATATTTTGGCAAATTAAATTTAAATGTTGAAGTGAATGTAACGGTTTTTGTGTGTTTCTTAAATGGCTTACAAACACCTTCCACGCTGCAATATATATATACACACATATATATATATGTATGTATGTATGTATGTATGTATGTATGTGTGTATATGTGTATGCATGTATGTGTGTGTGTGCGTGTCTGTGCTTGTGATTGTCCTCCACCACTGCTTGACAACGAATGTTGGTTTGTTTACACCCCTGTCACCTAGTGGTTTGACAAAGGAAACGGATAGAATAAGCACAATGCTTACAAAAATAAAACTGGAGTTGATTCATTAAACTACAATTCTTCAAGGCATTGCCCCAGCATGGCCACAGAC
>NW_021832846.1:0-7500 GCF_006345805.1 Octopus sinensis
TTTAGAGAGTTACTTCCCTTATATATGTCAAAAATGTATTAAAAATGGGAAAAATTGATGGTAAATTTTTTTTTAAATCGTAGACTCATCGTAGACGCGCGCTAATACCCAGACGGTCTCGATATGAATCACGACTATAAGATACCCGCTTTTAGTTAAACTGCACCGCAAAATGTGGGAGTAGTTAGGAATCTAAATCGTAGGAGACAGACACACAACCTCACTTTTATATATAAAGATTTCCTCTATTTACTTAATATTGAGGTCTCTTTCTTTCTTTTGTTATCTTACTGTTTTTACCAATATACATATATATATATATATAAATATATATATAGTTACAGAGATGTACTTGCATAGCAAGTGACTTGATCTGAGATCGTGTGCTGGAACGAAAACAGTTGCAGCGTTGAAGGTGTTTATATGCCATTTAAGAAACACACAAAAAGCGTTAGATTCACTTCAACATTTAAATTTAATTTGTCAAAATATTTTCGTCAGTTTGAGACCGCGACCTGTTAGGACGATATTTTTGTCAGTGAACAGGTCGCGGTCTGAAAGCGACGAAAATATTTTGGCAAATTAAATTTAAATGTTGAAGTGAATGTAACGGTTTTTGTGTGTTTCTTAAATGGCTTACAAACACCTTCCACGCTGCAATATATATATATACACACATATATATATATGTATGTATGTATGTATGTATGTGTGTATATGTGTATGCATGTATGTGTGTGTGTGCGTGTCTGTGCTTGTGATTGTCCTCCACCACTGCTTGACAACGAATGTTGTTTTGTTTACACCCCTGTAACCTAGTGGTTTGACAAAGGAAACAGGAAGTGGGAGGCAGAGTGAAAGAATGACTCACTACAGTAAGTGAATTACTTTCGTTTTATTCGTTGCCCACTGTGTGTGTGCGTTTGCGTGTGGTGTAAACCAGACTAAGAAAAGCATTTGACACACACACCAGAATGTGAGTTTTCTGTAAATTTTCCTTAACTGGAGTTTAAATTTTAAAAACTGGACCTGGCATGACGCGATGCATTGTACTCTTAAAACTGCTAGGTAAATTGTAATTGAAGAAATCCTATATTGTAGATTTGTATAACTCCCAAAGGGAGGCAGATAAAATCTGCCTTTTATAATAAGAGAAATATATATATATATATATATATATATATATATAACGGGAAGGTTTACGAAAATAAACAAAAGACGAAGGCAGGTGGAGTACAAACAAACAATTGTATTAGTATGGCGCTCAGGAATAGAAATAAAACAAGTCCTTAATGTTTCGAGCCTACGTTCTTCAACAGAAAGATACACAGAAAAGAAACAAGGAGAGAAAAAAATGCGTGCAGATATATGTATGTATATATATATATATATATACATATATACTAGCAGTATCACCCGGCGTTGCTCGGGTTTGTAAGGGAAATAACTATATATGCATTTTTAGAGAGTTACTTCCCTTATAGATGTCAATTCGGGCTTTCTTAGCCATTTCTGTTTTGGTGTCTTCAAGCCATGAAGTCGTTGTTCTAAAGGAATGCTGGTCTCCTTGACAACACTTTACGACGTTGATTTCCATACACTCCCTTCCCCACAGCTTCACGAGGGAGGGAAGAACGGGGAGAAGCAAACAGGTGCAGGTGTGACCATGGACGCCAACTCCGCCGCCATCGACACACGATGCATTTTATGCATTAAAATGGAATAAAAAATGATGTTAAATTATTTTTAAAATCGTAGACTCATCGTAGACGCGCACTAATAACCAGACGGACTCGATATGAATCACGACTATAAGATACCCGAATTTGGTTAAACTGCACCGCAAAATGTGGGAGGAGTTAGGAATCTAAATCGAAGGGGACAGACACTCACACAACTACAATTTTATATATATAGATATATAAGGTTTATTGTTTCAATTCTGAGTGTATTGGACCATCTGAAACAAATCAGCAAGGCAAAAAAGCACCACCTTGGCTGGCTTCTGTGCCGGTGGCACATAAAAAGCACCAACCGATCGTGGCCATTGCCAGCCTCCTCTGGCACCTGTGCCAGTGGCATGTAAAAAGCACCCACTACACTCACGGAGTGGTTGGCGCTAGGAAGGGCATCCAGCTGTAGAAACTCCGCCAGATCAGACTGGTGTCTGGTGACTGGAACAAGTCCTTGAGAAAAAGTAAAAATAAAATCCCAACCACTGTGACTACTGGCTCCTATACCATACAATGCCACCACAACTACTACCACCACCACTACAGAGCAAAGACAAGCCGACAATTAACAATAACAACAAAACTGAGATAAGACCACACCCCGGAAAAAAAAGTCATTTCCTCACCATTCCACCCACCACGCCAACCTTTGAGTCACCCACCCACCTCAACGGCCGACCCTGCTGTTATCTACGTGTGTGGGGGGCAACGTCCACCACCTCCAACAACAACAGCAACAATAACAATAGCGCAAACACAAACACAAACATAACAACAGCAAACAGTCTGGCTATTTTCCGCCAATCTACTCTTAGAGTATATTGACCTCTAATCTGTCAGTTTGCTTGCACTTGGATGTGTGTGGGTGTATATATATAAATATATACATATATGTAGATATATATATGTATATGTATATTTGTATATATATATATATATATATATAATATATATATATATATATATATATACTAGCAGTATCGCCCGGCGTTGCTCGGGTTTGTAAGGGAAATAATTATATAAGCATTTTTAGAGATGTAAAGTATAATAGCCATCTCAATATGGCTAACCACAAAGGGGGAGGGGTGTTACTGTAGCTTTTTACGTTCTGAGATTTAATAATAAATTTTAGAGAGTTACTTCCCTTATATATGTCAAAAATTGATGGTAAATTTTTTTTTAAATCGTAGACTCATCGTAGACGCGCGCTAATACGCAGACGGTCTCGATATGAATCACGACTATAAGATACGCGCTTTTAGTTAAACTGCACCGCAAAATGTGGGAGTAGTTAGGAATCTAAATCGTAGGAGACAGACACACAACCTCACTTTTATATATAAAGATTTCCTCTATTTACTTAATATTGAGGTCTCTTTCTTTCTTTTGTTATCTTACTGTTTTTAACAATATACATATATATATATATATATATAAATGTATAAATAGTTACAAAGATGTACTTGCATAGCAAGTGACTTGATCTGAGATCGTGTGCTGGAACGAAAACAGTTGCAGCGTTGAAGGTGTTTATAAGCCATTTAAGAAACACACAAAAGCCGTTAGATTCACTTCAACATTTAAATTTAATTTGTCAAAATATTTTCGTCACTTTGAGACCGCGACCTGTTAGGACGATATTTTTGTCAGTGAACAGGTCGCGGTCTGAAAGCGACGAAAATATTTTTGCAAATGAAATTTAAATGTTGAAGTGAATGTAACGGTTTTTGTGTGTTTCTTAAATGGCTTACAAACACCTTCCACGCCGCAATATATATATACACACATATATATATATGTATGTATGTATGCATGTATGTGTGTGTGTGTGCGTGTCTGTGCTTGTGATTGTCCTCCACCACTGCTTGACAACGAATGTTGGTTTGTTTACATCCCTGTCACCTAGTGGTTTGACAAAGGAAACAGATAGAATAAGTACAATGCTTACAAAAATAAAACTGGAGTTGATTCATTAAACTACAATTCTTCAAGGAATTGCCCCAGCATGGCCACAGACCAATGGCTGGAAAAAGCAGAAGAATAAAAGAATACATTCTCTGCTTTGGTCTTATGTTCAAGGCATAAGAAAGCTTGAGTTTACATGAGAAGGCCTAACAGACCTGGTAGAAACAGCAGCCAAATCTCCCTCAAATCACACCTTACTGTCTTATGTATGTATATATATATGAGCCAATGAGGGGGACCTCTACATGGTAGCTAGACCTGGTAGAAATAGCAGCCAAATTTCCCCCAAATCACACCTTACTGTCTTATCTATGTATATATGTATGTATGAGCCTATGAGGGAGACCCCTACATGGCAGCTAGACATGGTAGAAATGGCAGCCAAATCTCCCTCAAATCACACCTTACTGTCTTATCTTTCTGCTACTTATATTCGTCGTAAAAAACTTTCCTGTCACACACTCACGCACACGCACACACACACACACACACACACGCGCACCCTCACACACACACGCACGCACACACACACACACACACTCACACACACGCACGTTAGCTTACAATTTTATTTATATATTTGCGTGTCTGTGTGGAAAGAGGAAGTGGGAGGCAGAGTGAAAGAATCACTCACTACAGTAAGTCAATTACTTTCGTTTTATTCGTTGCCCACTGTGTGTGTGCGTTTGCGTGTGGTGTAAACCAGACTAAGAAAAGCATTTGACACACACACCAGAATGTGAGTTTTCTGTAAATTTTGCTTAACTGGAGTTTAAATTTTAAAAACTGGACCTGGCATGACGCGATGCATTGTACTCTTAAAACTGCTAGGTAAATTGTAATTGAAGAAATCCTATATTGTATATTTGTATAACTCCCAAAGGGAGGCAGATAAAATCTGCCTTTTATAATAAGAGACTAGCAGTATCGCCCGGCGTTGCTCGGGTTTGTAAGGGAAATAACTATATAAGCATTTTTAGAGAGTTACTTCCCTTATAAATTCGGGCTTTCTTAGCCATTTTTGTTTTGGTGTCTTCAAGCCATGAAGTCGTTGTTCTAAAAGAACGCTGGTTTCCTTCACAACGCATTACGACGTTGATTTCTTTACACTCCCTTCCCCACAGCTTCACGAGGGAGGGAAGGGGGAGAAGCAAACAGGTGCAGCTGTGAGCGTGGATGCCAACTCCGCCGCCATCAACACACGATGCATTTTATGCATTAAAATGGAATAAAAAATGATGTTAAATTTTTTTTTAAATCGTAGACTCATCGTAGACGCGCACTAATAAACAGACGGACTCGATATGAATCACGACTATAAGATACCCGAATTTGGTTAAACTGCACCGCAAAATGTGGGAGTAGTTAGGAATCTAAATCGTAGGAGACAGACACACAACCTCACTTTTATATATAAAGATTTCCTCTATTTACTTAATATTGAGGTCTCTTTCTTTCTTTTGTTATCTTACTGTTTTTACCAATATACATATATATATATATATAAATATATATATAGTTACAGAGATGTACTTGCATAGCAAGTGACTTGATCTGAGATCGTGTGCTGGAACGAAAACAGTTGCAGCGTTGAAGGTGTTTATATGCCATTTAAGAAACACACAAAAAGCGTTAGATTCACTTCAACATTTAAATTTAATTTGTCAAAATATTTTCGTCACTTTGAGACCGCGACCTGTTAGCACGATATTTTTGTCAGTGAACAGGTCGCGGTCTGAAAGCGACGAAAATATTTTGGCAAATTAAATTTAAATGTTGAAGTGAATGTAACGGTTTTTGTGTGTTTCTTAAATGGCTTACAAACACCTTCCACGCTGCAATATATATATACACACATATATATATATGTATGTATGTATGTATGTGTGTATATGTGTATGCATGTATGTGTGTGTGTGCGTGTCTGTGCTTGTGATTGTCCTCCACCACTGCTTGACAACGAATGTTGGTTTGTTTACACCCCTGTCACCTAGTGGTTTGACAAAGGAAACAGAAAGAATAAGCACAATGCTTACAAAAATAAAACTGGAGTTGATTCATTAAACTACAATTCTTCAAGGCATTGCCCCAGCATGGCCACAGACCAATGGCTGGAAAAAGCAGAAGAATAAAAGAATACATTCTCTGCTTTGGTCTTATGTTCACCCTCACACACACACACACGCGCACACACCACACACACACTCACACACACGCACGTTAGCTTACAATTTTATTTATATATTTGCTTGTCTATGTGTTGAAAGAGGAAGTGGGAGGCAGAGTGAAAGAATCACTCACTACAGTAAGTGAATTACTTTCATTTTATTCGTTGCCCACTGTGTGTGTGCGTTTGCGTGTGGTGTAAACCAGACTAAGAAAAGCATTTGACACACACACCAGAATGTGAGTTTTCTGTAAATTTTGCTTAACTGGAGTTTAAATTTTAAAAACTGGACCTGGCATGACGCGATGCATTGTACTCTTAAAACTGCTAGGTAAATTGTAATTGAAGAAATCCTATATTGTAGATTTGTATAACTCCCAAAGGGAGGCAGATAAAATCTGCCTTTTATAAAAAGAGATATATGTATATATATATATATATGTATATATATATATATATGTATATATATATGTATATATATATGTATATATATATTATATATATATATATGTATATATATATATGTATATATTTATATGTATATATATGTATATATATACATGTATATATATACATGTATATATATACATGTATATATATATATATATATATATATATATACTAGCAGTATCGCCCGGCGTTGCTCGGGTTTGTAAGGGAAATAATTATATAAGCATTTTTAGAGATGTAAAGTATAATAGCCATCTCAATATGGCTAACCACAAAGGGGGAGGGGTGTTACTGTAGCTTTTTACGTTCTGAGATTTAATAATAAATTTTAGAGAGTTACTTCCCTTATATATGTCAAAAATGGATTAAAAATGGGAAAAATTGATGGTAAATTTTTTTTAAATCGTAGACTCATCGTAGACGCGCGCTAATACCCAGACGGTCTCGATATGAATCACGACTATAAGATACCCGCTTTTAGTTAAACTGCACCGCAAAATGTGGGAGTAGTTAGGAATCTAAATTGTAGGAGACAGACACACAACCTCACTTTTATATATAAGTTTTCCTCTATTTACTAATATTGAGGTTTCTTTCTTTCTTTTGTTATCTTACTGTTTTTACCAATATACATATATATATATATAAATATATATATAGTTACAGAGATGTACTTGCATAGCAAGTGACTTGATCTGAGATCGTGTGCTGGAACGAAAACAGTTGCAGCGTTGAAGGTGTTTATATGCCATTTAAGAAACACACAAAAAGCGTTAGATTCACTTCAACATTTAAATTTAATTTGTCAAAATATTTTCATCACTTTGAGACCGCGACCTTTTAGCACGATATTTTTGTCAGTGAACAGGTCGCGGTCTGAAAGCGACGAAAATATTTTGGCAAATTAAATTTAAATGTTGAAGTGAATGTAACGGTTTTTGTGTGTTTCTTAAATGGCTTACAAACACCTTCCACGCTGCAATATATATATACACACATATATATATATGTATGTATGTATGTATGTGTGTATATGTGTATGCATGTATGTGTGTGTGTGTGCATGTCTGTGCTTGTGATTGTCCTCCACCACTGCTTGACAACGAATGTTGGTTTGTTTACACCCCTGTCACCTAGTGGTTTGACAAAGGAAACAGATAGAATAAGCACAATGCTTACAAAAAT
>NW_021832846.1:12500-45000 GCF_006345805.1 Octopus sinensis
GAAGTGAAACCAAGTAGCAACACCAATGGTGGTGCCCCAGCATGGCCACAGCTCATAAGCTGAAACTAGAATCAATCAATCAATCAATCATATGTACATATATATATATATATATATATATGTACATATATATATATATATATATATACATATATAATATATGTACATATATATGTACATATATATATATATAATATATATATATATATATATTATATATATATATAATATATATATATATATATACATATATATATATATATATTATATATATATATATATAATATAATATAATATACATATATATAATAAATTCAGAGTGAATACTTGATAAATGTAAGCACCTGTATATGCCAGCTAGTAGCATAGGTGAGAGGATATATGTATCAAATGAAATGAAATAAAAAACAGGACACAAGGATGTTGCAGTACACATGTTTCGAGCTGTAAGAATAAGTTATTCTATAAAGCTTGAAACATATGTACTGCAACATCCTTTGTGTCCTGTTTTTCATTTTATTTCCTTTGATATATATATATATATATATATTTATATATTTATGTAGGTCCCGGGTTGAGTCGGGGTTAACCACAGTAAATAAGGTACTCAATACATGGCAGAGTAAATTAATTTATTTTATAGAAGGAGCTTCTACAGGACTAGAACTGTTTCATTCAAATGAAATCATCAGGAAGCTTGCTGTCAAAATAAGATCTGGCATTTATACATTAAATCTTTATACATTTATACATTAAATCTGCCTAAATGTATAAATGCCAGATCTTATTTTGACAGCAAGCTTCCTGATGATTTCATTTGAATGAAACAGTTCTAGTCCTGTAGAAGCTCCTTCTATAAAATAAATATATTTCATTTTCATTTCATCTGGGTTTGAGTCCATGCTCAGGCCAAGTCGAAGACTCTACCCTCAGAGTCTGGTGTGGTTGCCAGGTTGTATTCTCTGCTTAATTTTGACATGTGTAGGAGCGAGTTTGAGTCAGTTTGTGCTCGTTGTGTATATCCTGGGAGATGGGGTTCATCTCTAATGGTGCTTAAGTATCTATCCAGCTGCAATTTGAATGATTCCACACTGCATCCTGATAGATTTCTGACATGTACCGGAATGGAGTTGAACAGTTGTGCTCCTCGAACCAACAGACTTGATTCTCGCAGGGTTTTTGCTGCCTGGCCAGCCTTTTTGTTGATTGGTGGCAGCTGGCAGCATCTTCCGTGGCGCAGTGATTGGTAGGTTTTGATACCAAAGTTTGGCACCTTCTGCTCTATCATTTTCCAAATGTATATAATTCGGTATCGCTCAATATATATATATATATTTCGTTATTATTATCATTATCATTATTAAGGCAACAAGCTGGACAAAATGATGGACAAAATACTTAGTGGTATTTTATCCTGATGTTCTGAGTTCAAATTCTGCCAAGGTCAGCTTTGTTTTTTATCCTTTCTATAAGAACATGGAATGAAATGTATTTATTTATAAACTTCAAACTGAACTTCAATTGTTTTATAAACCTAAATAAACCCAATCTGTTTCTTAAATGAGGGACATATTCATACGGCACAGAATGTTTTTTTTTTACCTCAATAGACGTCAGTGATTGGTTGAAATTGCAGAAATTGACGTCAGTGGTACGTAAATAAACGGCGTAAATTAACGAAGGTATAAACCTGACGTAAATACACGAAGTTGACGTACTTTCACTTCTGACAGCTAATACCATGACAGTGCCTTTTTGCCATTAAGGGCGATCTTTCGGTAAAGGTACCGGAAGTCCCAGGTGGCTTTGTTTACATTTCTGAAGACAACAGAAACCCTTTTCTGCCTCCCCCTCATATATATATAAAAAAAACACTTCCTTGAAATGTATCAGGTACTTCCAGTACCTATACCGAAGTTACACCCTATTAAGTTTACGAAGGCGCAACAAAATAATGGCAGTAATAAAGGAACTCAGACGCACACACATAAACATTATATATATAAACGACGGGCTTCTTTCAGTTTCCATCTACCAAATCCACTCAGAAGGCTTTGGTCGGCCCAAGGCTATAGTAGAAGAAACTTGCCCATGGTGCTACGCAGTGGGACTGAACCCGGAACCATGTAATTGGGAAGTAAGCTTCTTACCATACAGCCACGCCTGCGCTTATGATATATATAAAAGACGGGCTTCTTTCGGTTTCCATCTACCAAATCCACTTAGAAGATGTTGGTCCGGGGCTTAGTGGAAGATTTGGATGTTTACGGTTTGAACGGCAGTTTTTTAATATAATTTCCACATAACTAAACACTTTTAAACTTCGTATACTGGTAGAATGTGTTTATAAAACATCTTTTTCTCTTGGCTTTATTGAGAAAATTCTATAGTTTCTAAGATATTTGTTGTGTTTTTTTCCTTCAATTTCTGCAATTTCAACCAATCACTGACGTCTATTGAGGTAAAAAAAAACATTCTGTGCCGTATGAATATGTCCCTCGTTTAAGAAACAGATTGGGTTTATTTACATTTCTGAAGAAAAAAAGATACCCTTCCCCCTGACCCTAAAACAGATTGAAATGCAATACTAGGGTCATAATTATGGGTGACAATTTCATATGACACTGCTAGAAAAAACTGCCATTCAAACCGAAAAGATCTGAAGATTTTTCCCCAAGGTTCCCTGCAGAGGGATTAACCTGTAATGGTGTTTAGGAAGCAAGCGTCTTAACTACACATACGACAGTACTGGAATTTAGTTCTTCCAACATGGAATTGTAAACATGTCTGGTGGAAATTGACTTTAAGCATCTCTCTCTATATAAACGGCAGTTTGTCTGTGTGTGTTTCTGTGTGTCTGTTTGGTTGTACCCTCACCCTGACCACGGCTTTCAACCGATTCTGATGAAACTTGACACACACATAGCCCAATGTCATAATTCAAAACTAACGCAGCGAAAATTTTGAAAAGTTCCCCCAGTTCTGAAAAAGATCGATAAATTCGACATGGGGTCGACAATCAGAAACACAAACCACAGATGGTCTAGGGACGCAACTCGACCTTTTTAACTATCAAAAAAAATTTACCATCATTTTTTTCCCCATTTTTTTGCTATTTTTTGGCTATAACTCTCTAAAAATGCTTTATAGTTATTTCCCTTACAAACCCGAGCAACGCCGGGCGATACTGCTAGTCCCATATAATCTTTCATAACTTATTTTATTTCTTAGAATTTTCAGAAAATTTTTACGCATAGGCTTATGAGTGGCTGTGTGGTAAGTAGCTTGCTTACCCACCACATGGTTCTGGGTTCAGTCCCACTGTGTGGCACCTTGGGCAAGTGTCTTCTACTATAGCCTCGGGCCGACCAAAGCCTTGTGAGTGGATTTAATCCTTTAGTGTTCGCATTATTCTGCCAAAATTAATGCATTTTTATCCACATTGTTTTGAACTAATCATGCATTATCTTGTAGCGATGAGATTTTGATGAGGTACTCTCTTTACTCTTTTACTTGTTTCAGTCATGTGACTGTGGCCATGCTGGAGCACTGCCTTTAGTCGAGCAAATCGATCCCAGGACTTATTCTTTGTAAGCCTAGTATTTACAAAGCCTTGTGAGTGGATTTGGTAGACGAAAACTGAAAGAAGCTCGTCGTATATATGTATATGTTTGTGTGTCTGTGTTTGTCTCCCTAGCATTGCTTGACAACCGATGCTGGTGTGTTGATGTCCCCGTTACTTAGCGGTTCGGCAAAAGAGACTGATAGAATAAGTACTGGGCTTACAAAGAATAAGTCCTGGGGTCAATTTGCTCAACTAAAGGCGGTGCTCCAGCATGGCCCCAGTCAAATGACTGAAACAAGTAAAAGAGTAAAGAGTATTTGTCTTCTTCACACAATAATTCATGCAAAAGAAACGAAAAAAGTTTCATTTTTTAAAACTTTTGGATCTGTTCAATCTCACAAACAGATTTTTTAATTAATTTTTTAAAAATAAACACTTTGAAACTTCGGATACTGGTTGAATGTGTCATGGAGAACACAGTTTACTCTTAGCATTTTTGACAAAATTTTGTATTTTAGAAGTTATTTCGTGTTGAAGTTGTCATATTTGGGTAATTTTAACCAATCAATGACATGTATTCAGCTGAAGAAAGTTAAATCTCTCACCATTGCTTTTCTTTCTCTCTCTCTCTCCCCCCTAGAATCCTGCGAGTGGACAAAGTATTAGAACTTCACCGCCAACGAATGTACTACGAGAAACCATTTCAAAAGAGGCGCCGGCTTAGCTATGAGAGGTGTAAGAGGATCTACGACAACAGTATGAACCAGAAAATTGAGTTTCTAATGAGAAAGAACCGACCTGACCCTTGGCTTCGATAATCAAGAATATGCTTCTGTGTGAGCCTGAGGGCCCTGCCCCCACAGGCAGAGAAGCTGGACTTTTGTGTGTCTATGTGTTTGTTGTTTTTTAGCCCCGAGTCAGCCCTGGACTCAGCAGAACTTACAATCAAGATTGGTCCAGGAGGTTCCATCAATGACCATCCCATCTATTTGTGTTTGTTGATACAGTTGTTGTTTTTGTTTCTTTTTAGCCCCAGGTCAGCCCTAAACCCAACAGAACTTATGATCAGAAGTGGTCCAGGAGGTTCCATCGATGACCATCCTGTCTATGACTGTATAGATGATTGTGTTGTTGTTTAGCCCTAGGCCAGCCTTGATCAAACAAGAAGGCAATTCAGGGGCTTCCAACCACGACCATCCCATTTCTCCTTGAATTTTTATACCAGTAACTATACAGTTCAATACTGACTTGAAATAGAAGGATGTAATTTGAAGGACATCTGGCTGCTATTTCTAGCAAGTTGAGTCATTTCCCTTATTGTCTCTACCATATCAGCTGGATTATTATTATTATTATTATTATTATTATTATTATTATTTAGTTTCAAGTCATTTCAAACAAAAACAACAAAAAGAACAAATAAAGAAATTACAAACAAAAGAGGTAACTTGGTGTTTTTTAATTAATGAGCCCCTTGGGGGCAGAGTGGCAGAGTTCCTTTCGAGGGTTAGGCTTCACAGGGGCAATGGCCAAGACCTTTGGCATTACGTCATGCTTGAGAAGAAGACCCATCATCATCATCGTTTAACGTCCGTTCTCCATGCTAGCATGGGTTGGACGGTTTGACCGGGGATCTGGGAAGCCAGGAGGCTGCACCAGGCTCCAGTCTGATCTGGCAGTGTTTCTACAGCTGGATGCCTTTCCTAACACCAACCACTCCATGAGTGTAGTGGGTGCTTTTAAAGTGCCACCGGCACAGGTGCCAGGGGAGGCTGGCATCGGCCACGATTCAGATGGTGCATTTTACGTGCCACCGGCACGGAAGCCGACCAATATCGCAATCGCAACAGATACCAGTGCCATGCAAATGGCCCCAGGCAGGTGGCACGTAAAAGCACCCTTGGAGTGGTTGGCATTTGGAAGGGCATCCAGCCATAGAAAACCATGCCAGATCAGACTGGATCCTGGCTCAGCCTTCCAGCATGCCAATCCAGTCAAACTGTCCAACCCATGCCAGCATGGACAATGGATGTTAAATGATGATGATGATGAGCATGGCTGTGTGAGATGATTGCTTCCAAACCACATGGTTCCAAGTTCAATCCCACTACATGGCAACATGGGCAAGTGTCTTCTTTAGCCTCTGGTCAACCAAAGACTTGTGAGTGGATTTGGTGAAGCATCATCATCATCATCATTTAACGTCCATGCTAGCATGGGTTGGACGGTTCAACCGGGGTCTGGGAAGCCAGGAGGCTGCACCAGGCTCCAGTCTGATCTGGCAGTGTTTCTACAGTTGGATGCCCTTCCTAACGCCAACCACTCCAAGAGTGTAGTGGGTGCTTTTTATGTGCCACCAGCACAGGTGCCAAGTGAGGCTGGCAACGGCCACGATTGGTTGGCACTTTTTACATGCCACCGGCACAGAAGCCAGTCAAGGCGGCACTGGCATCAGCCACGTTCGGATGGATCTTTTTACGTGGCACTGGTATCACAACTACAATTTCTATTGATTTTTGAGCGATTTTGAATGTAAATTGAAAATGAAAGCATGTAGCTTAGTGGTTAGGGTATTTTGCTTATAGCCATAAGGTCACAAGTTCAATATCTGGCAACCCATCATCCTTGAGCAAGTCACTTTATTTTATATTGCTCCAGTCCACTCAGCTTGTAAAAGTGAAGTGTACCTGTGGTTCAAAGGGCCAGCTTAGTCACATTGTGTCATGCTGAAATTTTTTGAAAATTTTGAAACCATATTACAAATAGACACAGGCATGGCTGTGTGGTAAGAAGCTTGTTTCCAGTATAGCGTTTGCTGGTTGAGCTGTTGGTTTTGTTTGGAACACACATGTTTTTTGGTTGTCTTGGCGGTGTGATGTTTTCCCTCTTGTTTAATGTTGTGCCGTCTGAGGAAGAAGTGGTGGCGTATTTGAGGAGAACTGACGAGGGAAGGGAGTGAGGATGTGGGCAAGTTCAGGGAAGGGAAATGAAGTGAGGGTGTGTGTCCCCAAGAGGTATTAAAGGAGGGGAATGGGAGAACCATAATTTGCAGAACATGCTTGGTAGCAGCCAGGAAGATTGTAGTCATGTCAACGGCTGAAGTGGAAAAAGCACTTAAACCAATCTAGCTGTAGAAACACAATGGTAGAAAATTTGGAATGGTGGAGGTGGGGTTTCGGGAGGTAGCTGCAGACAGCAACACTATTGAGAACTGATGAAGTGGTGCTTCTATCAGTTTACCTTGGAAGGCATGCTTCCAGGATTAGGGTAGAAAACATACCCCCAGAAGTGGACATAGCCTGGCTGGTAGCTGCCATACTGCTAGGCATGGAGGAGAAGGTGGTGTCCTCCAGGACACCAGAACACCCCATAGGAACTGGCAAGGACAAAGCCTCAATACGGTGCTACAAGTTTCCGTGGAAGATATCGAAAGTATAGTAGAGACAATTATGGTCAGAGACACAACACTGAAAATCAGAGTGGAAGAGAGGATTCCGTGTTGCTATAAATGTGGCCTAGAGGGTCACATTAGAGCGGATTGTCCTTCACCACCTGTGAAGGCTAAGGAGAGATATGAGAGTGAGAAAGTGGCTGGTGCTCCACTACCCATGGAGGTTGAGGAAAAGGAGAGTGAAGCGGTAACACAGATAAAGACCAGTACCAGCATTGAAGAAGAGGAGGTGGACAATGAAAAGGAAACAGCTAGGGAAAAGAGAAGAAAGAGAAAAACAAAAACACACGCTGTAAAGGACGATCCCCATCCCACACCCACTCTACCCCAACCACTCCCTACACACACCTGCCCTCTCCATGTCCTACCTGACATAAGCACAAACACACTGGAGCCCCAAATTTCCCCAGCCTCACCCTTGAAAAAATATGTTATAATGTACAGTGGAGACAATGAAGAAGTGTATACCAAAATAGACTTGTGGGGCAGTGTTATAAAAGTGGAGGAATCAAGAGTGAAAGGGATGCCCCGAGTACCTTTGTTGAGTTGTGGCAGACCCAGAATATATATCAAGATTAAAGGGCTTTGAAGAAAATCATAACTATGAGTGCTGGGTCAAGAAATTGGACTCCAGCTCAATGCCTAAGCAAGTAAGTGTTTATGATATTTTAAAGAAGCATAATGTAAACATCCTTCGGGGGAATGATAATTAGCTGTCGTTAATAATTGTGTTATAAAATTAGTATTTAAAAAAAATACATTGTATTAACAGGTTCAATTAAGTCACTCGAAGGTGGGGCAAAACGGTTTCACTTCATCTCTCACGTTTAATTCATCCTTTCCATTCGTTTCTTCTTTTTTGTCCCCTCTATATATGGCTTTCATAGCCAATATCATGAAATAAAGGAGCTTGCTTCCAAACTACATAGTTCTAGGTTCAGTCCCACTGTGTGGCACTTTGGGCAAATGTCTTCTAATATAGCCTTGAGTCTGTTATAATCATCACAACAAACATGAACAATCAACGTCGCCCATTGTCTCCCTTGATAAAAGGACTTTCACTTTGTTTCCCGCCAAAACAATTAACTTGTACAACAACGGCAGTCGAATAAAGTATCTTGTATCGTTAACACGTTGCTTTCAGTCTCTCTCATTTTCTTAATCTTTCATACTAAGTACTCACTACTTCCTTTAATACTCAATACATTATATATATATAACAACAACATGGTGTCAGAATACTAAAAGAACCCAAAATACAGAAACCAAAGGAAAAAAGAAGTTGAAATCATACTTCAAAGACGAAATGGAAAATTTACCACATCCAAAAGACCTAGACTTTAATCAGGAAAATCTAGCCGCAGCATGGAAAAAGTGGAAAAAAGAATTCAATCTCTTTTTGATCGCAACAGAAAGTGACATGAAGCCAGACAAAGTAAAAACTTCAATGTTTTTAACTTGCATCGGTTCTAAAGGCCGAGATATCCATTCCACACTGGATTTCGATTCACCCGACGAAGAAATGAACCTTCAGACAGTAATCGAAAAATTCGATGCATATTGTGAACCCAGGAAAAACAACTTTCCTAAGACACAAATTCTTCACATGTGGACAAGCGGAACATCAAAAATTCGATGAGTACGTAGTAGAGTTGCGCCAAAAGGCACAACAGTGCGAATTCGGCAACCTCACAGACAGTCTCACCAAGATATTCTGATATGTGGAATCAGAGACATGAGATTAAGAGAAAGATTATTGAGAGAACCAATTTAGACCTACAAAAACAATTCAAGCAGGTCAGAGTGCAGAGCAAACACGACTCCAATCAAGGATGCTAAATGCCACATCCGAAACAAAAGATAACGAAATCTCGAGGGTATATAGTCAACACGACAGAAAAGGCGCCAAAACCCAAAAACCCGCCATATGCAATCCAGACATCAAAACGAACAAGGCGGAAGTGACAGAAAGCCCGCGAAGTTTCAAGCGCCAAGTCAACACTATGTCACTAACTGTCACTATTGTGGTTATAATCACAAAAGAAATAAATGCCCAGCATTTCACAAGACATGTGAAAAATGCAAGAAACAAGGACACTATGCAAAAATGTGCAAATCAAGAAAATTTGTACATAAAGTAGAGATACATACCGACGATGAATCAGATAACGATACACATGCACTCGAAATGATCACTGCAAATAATTCCCGCGTGCACAAAATCGAAAAGTTCAAGACTCCAAAAGACATTTGGACGGTCGAACTAAAAGTGAACAACTCGAATGTAACATTCAAAATAGATACAGGAGCAGACGTAACCGTACTGCCATTCAGAGAATATAGAAATATAATTCCAAAACCACAACTGCAAAAAACTTCAACTCGATTATCAGCTTATAATAACACAGCTATAAAAGTGCTAGGAAAATGCACAGCAGTCATTAAATACAAAGAATTATCAAAGCAAATAAAATTCATTGTTGCAAAAACAACTCGCACGCAGTTATAGATGCAAAGACAGCTAAAGATCTGAACCTGATTCAGAGAATTTCAAAAATAAATTCGTCGAACACAAACGACATATTAGAAAAATATGAAGACTGTTTCGGAGAAATCGGCACTTTGTCAATAACACATCATATCACAGTGGATCCACAAATAACTCCTGTAATTCATCCACCAAGATCGGTTCCTTTTTCTATAAAAGAAAAACTCAACAAAAAATTAAAAAGAATGACAGAATTAGATATCATAAAACCTGTTAGTGAACCTACAGACTGGGTAAATTCCCTAGTCATCGTTGAAAAAGCCAACGGAAAACTCCGACTCTGTTTAGACCCCAAGAATCTAAACAAAGCCATAAAAAGGCAACATTTCAAACTCCCTACAGCGGAGGACATTTTTGCACAAATGCATAACCCTAAATATTTTTCAAAACTCGATGCATCTAATGGATACTGGCAAATTCCAGTTGACGAAGAAAGCTCCCATCTTTTAACGTTCAACACACCTTTTGGAAGGTATCGCTTCACACGACTACCCTTTGGAATTCACAGCGCCAGTGAAGTTTTCCAAAAAGAAATTTCAAAAATAATAGAGGGCATAGAAGGAGCAAGAAATTCACAGGATGACATCATAATCTGGTCCAACACTTTAGAAGAACACACAAAGACTACAACAAGTTTTCGATCGAATCCGAAAGCACGGATTAAAGTTAAATAAATCAAAGTGTATCTTCTATGAATCACAAATCAAGTACCTTGGGCATATGTTAACCAGCGAAGGGATAAAACAAGATCCAACCAAGGTACAAGCAATCATTCACATGCCACTGCCAACAAGTAAAAAAGAATTACAAAGATTCCTAGGTATGACAAATTACCTATGTAAATTTTTATCTAATTACTCCGAAGTCACAGCACCATTGCGCCAGCTTCTACAGAGTGACACGTTATGGTCATTCGACAAACCACAAATCGAAGCAATAAAAAAGCTAAAAGAAATGATTACCAGAAAACCAGTGCTACAATTTTATGATCCAGATCTACCAATAAAAATAACTACAGATGCTAGTAAGCATGGGCTCGGAGCGATACTTGAGCAGAAACACAACGAAAGATGGCTACCTGTTTCGTTTGCATCTCGTGCAACAACTCAAGCGGAACAAAACTACTGTCCGATAGAGAGCGAAGCTCTCAGTATAGTTTTCGCATGCAAGAAATTTCATCAGTTTATATACGGAACTCATTTCAGAATCGAAAATGACCATAAACCGTTGAAGCAAATATTCAAAAAATCGATCACTAAATGCCCCCCCCAGAATCCAAAGATTTCTACTAACATTACAAAGATATGATTTTGACCTAAACCACATACCTGGTAAAGAATCAATTGTTGCAGATACCCTATCACGTGCATACCTTGAGCAAAATACTCCAGAAGTATCAGACGAAGATATGAAATCACATTCATGCAGTAATAAAAAATTACCCCATAACCGACACGAAGTTAAAAGAGTATAAAGAAGCCACTGCAGACGACCCGTCTCTACAGACACTCGTCACATATACAAGAACAGAATGGCCCCCAAAAGACAAAATACCAATAAACATCAAACCATTCGTATCTGTTCGTGATGAAATATCAATCGTCAATGGTCTTGTTCTAAAGGTTCAAGAATAATTGTACCTAAGTCATTACGTAGAGAAGCTCTACAGGAATACATACCGGACACATGGGTATCGAAAAATGCATAGAGAGAGCCAAGGAATGTATATACTGGCCCGGCATTAACGCTCAAATCAAAGACATGATTAACACATGCTCATACTGCATTGACTACAAAAATCAACAAGCAGCCGAACCACTAATAAATCATGAAATACCTACTACACCATGGACCAAAGTGGGTACAGACGTATTTCATCTGTCTGGAAATTCGTATGTCACAATTATTGACTATACAACAAGATTTTTTGATCTACATGAAATAAAAGATTGCCAGTCAAAAACCGTAATCAAAAAATTAAAAGAAACTTTTGCTAAATTCGGAATTCCGCAAACAGTTGTAAGTGACAACGGTCCAGAATTCAATTTGGCTGAATTCAAAAAATTTGCAAAAAATTGGCATTTTCATCACACGAAGACAAGCCCGCATTATCATCAAGAATGGCATGGTTGAGAGAAATATACAGACAATAAAAAGACGCTAAAAAAGGCATTCAAAAGTGGCGAAGAACCTCAGTTAGCGCTCTTAGCATTACGCACGACTAAATTACAAAATGGTGCACCATCCCCTGCAAATCAAATAATGAATAGAACATTGCGAACAAATCTCCCAAACATACTACACGACAAAATTGGTATCAGGCCTCACGAAAAGAAGAAATCAAACATTACAACAGAACTCCCAGAGTTAAAACCACACGACACGGTTAGAATTAAGTTTAACAACAATTGGTTTAGAAGGGGCAAAATAATTAAAAAACTAGAGCAACCTCGTTCATACTTAGTAATAACAGAGGAAGGAAATACAGTCAAACGAAATAGACAACATATTCTTAAAACAAACAAACACGTTCGCATAACAGAAGAATTAGATTCATCATCATCATCATCGTCGTTTAACGTCCGTTCTCCATGCTAGCATGGGTTGGACGGTTCGACCGGGGTTCTGGGAAGCCAGAAGGCTGCACCAGGCTCCAGTCTAATTTGGCAATGTTTCTACAGCTGGATGCCCTTCCTAACGCCAACCACTCCGTGAGTGTAGTGGGTGCTTTTACGTGCCACCTGCACAGGTGCCAGGTGGGGCTGGCAACAGCCACGGTCAGATTGGTGTATTTTATGTGCCACCGGCACGGAAGCCAGACGGGCGGTGCTGGCATCGGCCACGAGTTGGATAGTGCTTTTTACGTACCACCAGACCAGGGATCTGGCTGGTTCAATTCGATTTCGATTTCGCTTGCCCCAACATGTCTTCACAAGCAAAGGGGGTTGGCAAGGGTGCCTGTCGTACGGTCGCATTGGAGTATTTTACGTGCCACGGCCACGAGTCGGATAGTGCTTTTTACGTACCCCCAGACCAGGGATCCTGGCTGGTTCAATTCGATTTCGATTTCGATTTCGCTTGCCCCAACATGTCTTCACAAGCAAAGGAGGTTGGCATGGGTGCCTGTCGTACGGTCGCATTGGAGTATTTACGTGCCACGGCCATGAGTCGGATAGTGCTTTTTACGTACCACCAGGCCAGGGATCCTGGCTGGTTCAATTCGGTTTCGATTTCGATTTCGCTTGCCCCAACATGTCTTCGCAAGCATGGGGGGTTGGCATGGGTGTCTGTCGTCGGATGAGGTTCTATATCGACTTCACTTGCCTCAGCCGGTCTTTGTGTCCAAGGGAGGAAAGGCATTCATAAGTGGGCTGGGCTCACTTGTCCTGCCTGGTCTTCTCACGTACAGAATATTTCCAAAGGTCTCGGTCTCTGGTCATTTCCTCAGTGAGGCCTAAAGTTCGAAGGTCGTGCTTCACCACCTCGTCCCAGGTTTTCCTGGGTCTACCTCTCCCACGGGTTCCCTCAACTGCTAGGGATTGGCACTTTCTCACACACCTATCTTCATCCATTCTCGCCACATGGCCATACCAGCGCAATCGTCTCTCTTGCACACCACAACTGATGCTTCTTAGGTACAACATTTCTCTCAAGGTGCTAACGCTCTGTCGAGTATGTACACTGACATTAAACACGCATGAAAAAACAAAAACAGCACAACTACAGAATTCAACTCTACAAAATAATAAAACCACAAAAAGTGGACGACGAATAATTATTCCCTGTAGATACAGATGATATAAAAAAAAAGAAAAAAAAGGAAGATGTTATGTAATCATCACAACAAACATGAACAATCAACGTCGCCCATTGTCTCCCTTGATAAAAGGACTTTCACTTTGTTTCCCGCCAAAACAATTAACTTGTACAACAACGTCAGTCGAATAAAGTATCTCGTATCGTTAACACGTTGTTTTCAGTCTCTCTCATTTTCTTAATCTTTCATACTAAGTACTCACTACTTCCTTTAATACTCAATACATTATATATATATAACAACAACAGAGTCAACCAAAATTTTGCTAGTGGATTTGGTAAATGGAAACTGAATGAAGACCATCTTATAAATATATATGTGTCTGTATCCCACCATCACCCTTTACAATTGCTTTTGGTGTGTATACATCCCTGTTACTTAGTGGTTCAGCAACAGAGACTGATAGAATAAGTACCAGGCTCAAAGAATAAAACAAGTACTAGGATCCATCCATTTGACTAAAAGTTCTTCAAAGCAGTGCTCTAGCATGGTCATAGCCTAATGAATGGAACAAGTAAAAGATAATGTTTGAAGGAAACGGTCCCCTGATTCCTTGCCATTTTCCTTCTCCATGATGTAAAGATAGCTATTCTGAAAGTCTGTAATAATTTATTGGTGCATTAATTGTAATAATAATTTATTGTAATGTAATAATTTATTGTGGAGGCACGTGGCTCAGTGGTTAGGATGTCAGCACCATGATCATAAGATTGTAATTTTGATTCCTGGACCGGGCGACGCATTTTGTCCTTGAGCAAAACACTTCATTTCACATTGCTCCAGTCCACTCAGCTGGCAAAAATGAGTAACACTGCGATGGACTGGCGTCCTGTCCAGCTGGGGAACACATATGCCATAGAAACCGAGAAACTGAGAAAACTAGGCTTTAAAAGGGCGCATTTATTTATTATTTTAATAATTTATTGGTGATATTTTGGTCTAAGTATGACAATGGTTAAAATTTTACCGGCTGATTTCCCTAGATTCTTGGCAGTTAACGGAATTTCTTTTTCTTCTTCGTCTGCTGTTGATTGCCAAACATGCATGTCATTCATCTGCTTGAAATTGCCAGACACTCACACATATATCCTTACTCAGTGCGTGTTGGGCATAGAATGAGGACATGGATCGCTTCTACTCAACCATAACCCTTTTGATACCAACCTGGTTGAAACCTGCTCTGGCTCTGAGTACAAATGTCTTGTTTTCATAAGTTCTGAATTAAAATCTTCCACCAAATCTTAGTCACAACTTATGTTCCTAACACTAGCTTAATGATAACCAGTTATTTTACTAAATTCTTTGTTATATTTTACTCTTTTGATACCAACCTGGTTGAAACCACCTCTGGCTCTGTAATACAAATGTCTTGTTTTCATAAGTTCTGAATTAAAATCTTCCACCAAATCTTAGTCACAACTTATGTTCCTAACACTAGCTTAATGATAACCAAGTTATTTTACTAAATTCTTTGTTATATTTTACTCTTTTGATACCAGCCTGGCTGAAACCACCTCTGGCTCTGTAATACAAATGTCTTGTTTTCATAAGTTCTGAATTAAAATCTTCCACCAAATCTTAGTCACAACTTATGTTCCTAACACTAGCTTAATGATAACCAAGTTATTTTACTAAATTCTTTGTTATATTTTACTCTTTTGATACCAGCCTGGCTGAAACCACCTCTGGCTCTGTAATACAAATGTCTTGTTTTCATAAGTTCTGAATTAAAATCTTCCACCAAATCTTAGTCACAACTTATGTTCCTAACACTAGCTTAATGATAACCAAGTTATTTTACTAAATTCTTCGTTATATTTTACTCTTTTGATACCACCTGGCTGAAACCACCTCTGGCTCTGTAATACAAATGTCTTGTTTTCATAAGTTCTGAATTAATATCTTCCACCAAACCTTAGTCACAACTTATGTTCCTAACACTAGCTTAATGATAACCAAGTTATTTTACTAAATTCTTTGTTATATTTTACTCTTTTGATACCAACCTGGTTGAAACCACCTCTGGCTCTGTAATACAAATGTCTTGTTTTCATAAGTTCTGAATTAAAATCTTCCACCAAATCTTAGTCACAACTTATGTTCCTAACACTAGCTTAATGATAACCAAGTTATTTTACTAAATTCTTTGTTATATTTTACTCTTTTGATACCAGCCTGGCTGAAACCACCTCTGGCTCTGTAATACAAATGTCTTGTTTTCATAAGTTCTGAATTAAAATCTTCCACCAAATCTTAGTCACAACTTATGTTCCTAACACTAGCTTAATGATAACCAAGTTATTTTACTAAATTCTTTGTTATATTTTACTCTTTTGATACCAGCCTGGCTGAAACCACCTCTGGCTCTGTAATACAAATGTCTTGTTTTCATAAGTTCTGAATTAAAATCTTCCACCAAACCTAGTCACAACTTATGTTCCTAACACTAGCTTAATGATAACCAAGTTATTTTACTAAATTCTTTGTTATATTTTACTCTTTTGATACCAACCTGGCTGAAACCACCTCTGGCTCTGTAATACAAATGTCTTGTTTTCATAAGTTCTGAATTAAAATCTTCCACCAAATCTTAGTCACAACTTATGTTCCTAACACTAGCTTAATGATAACCAAGTTATTTTACTAAATTCTTTGTTATATTTTACTCTTTTGATACCAACCTGGCTGAAACCACCTCTGGCTCTGTAATACAAATGTCTTATTTTCAAAAGTTCTGAATTAAAATCTTCCACCAAACCTTAGTCACAATTTATGTTCCTAACACCAGCTTAATGATAAATAAGTTATTTTACTAAATTCTTTGTTATATTTTACTCTTTTGATACCAACCTGGCTGAAACCACCTCTGGCTCTGTAATACAAATGTCTTATTTTCAAAAGTTTTGAATTAAAATCTTCCACCAAACCTTAGTCACAATTTATGTTCCTAACACTAGCTTAATGATAACCAAGTTATTTTACTAAATTCTTTGTTATATTTTACTCTTTTGATACCAACCTGGCTGAAACCACCTCTGGCTCTGTAATACAAATGTCTTGTTTTCATAAGTTCTGAATTAAAATCTTCCACCAAACCTTAGTCACAACTTATGTTCCTAACACTAGCTTAATGATAACCAAGTTATTTTACTAAATTCTTTGTTATATTTTACTCTTTTGATACCAACCTGGCTGAAACCACCTCTGGCTCTGTAATACAAATGTCTTGTTTTCATAAGTTCTGAATTAAAATCTTCCACCAAATCTTAGTCACAACTTATGTTCCTAACACTAGCTTAATGATAACCAAGTTATTTTACTAAATTCTTTGTTATATTTTACTCTTTTGATACCAGCCTGGCTGAAACCACCTCTGACTCTGTAATACAAATGTCTTGTTTTCATAAGTTCTGAATTAAAATCTTCCACCAAACCTTAGTCACAATTTATGTTCCTAACACTAGCTTAATGATAACCAAGTTATTTTACTAAATTCTTTGTTATATTTTACTCTTTTGATACCAACCTGGCTGAAACCACCTCTGGCTCTGTAATACAAATGTCTTGTTTTCATAAGTTCTGAATTAAAATCTTCCACCAAACCTTAGTCACAACTTATGTTCCTAACACTAGCTTAATGATAACCAAGTTATTTTACTAAATTCTTTGTTATATTTTACTCTTTTGATACCAACCTGGCTGAAACCACCTCTGGCTCTGTAATACAAATGTCTTGTTTTCATAAGTTCTGAATTAAAATCTTCCACCAAACCTTAGTCACAACTTATGTTCCTAACACTAGCTTATGATAACCAAGTTATTTTACTAAATTCTTTGTTATATTTTACTCTTTTGATACCAACCTGGCTGAAACCACCTCTGGCTCTGTAATACAAATGTCTTGTTTTCATAAGTTCTGAATTAAAATCTTCCACCAAACCTTAGTCACAACTTATGTTCCTAACACTAGCTTAATGATAACCAAGTTATTTTACTAAATTCTTTGTTATATTTTACTCTTTTGATACCAACCTGGCTGAAACCACCTCTGGCTCTGTAATACAAATGTCTTGTTTTCATAAGTTCTGAATTAAAATCTTCCACCAAACTTAGTCACAACTTATGTTCCTAACACTAGCTTAATGATAACCAAGTTATTTTACTAAATTCTTTGTTATATTTTACTCTTTTGATACCAACCTGGCTGAAACCACCTCTGGCTCTGTAATACAAATGTCTTGTTTTCATAAGTTCTGAATTAAAATCTTCCACCAAATCTTAGTCACAACTTATGTTCCTAACACTAGCTTAATGATAACCAAGTTATTTTACTAAATTCTTTGTTATATTTTACTCTTTTGATACCAGCCTGGCTGGCTGAAACCACCTCTGACTCTGTAATACAAATGTTGTTTTCATAAGTTCTGAATTAAAATCTTCCACCAAACCTTAGTCACAATTTATGTTCCTAACACTAGCTTAATGATAACCAAGTTATTTTACTAAATTCTTTGTTATATTTTACTCTTTTGATACCAACCTGGCTGAAACCACCTCTGGCTCTGTAATACAAATGTCTTGTTTTCATAAGTTCTGAATTAAAATCTTCCACCAAACCTTAGTCACAACTTATGTTCCTAACACTAGCTTAATGATAACCAAGTTATTTTACTAAATTCTTTGTTATATTTTACTCTTTTGATACCAACCTGGCTAAAACCACCTCTGGCTCTGTAATACAAATGTCTTGTTTTCATAAGTTCTGAATTAAAATCTTCCACCAAACCTTAGTCACAACTTATGTTCCTAACACTAGCTTAATGATAACCAAGTATTTTACTAAATTCTTTGTTTATTTTACTCTTTTGATACCAACCTGGCTGAAACCACCTCTGGCTCTGTAATACAAATGTCTTGTTTTCATAAGTTCTGAATTAAAATCTTCCACCAAACCTTAGTCACAACTTATGTTCCTAACACTAGCTTAATGATAACCAAGTTATTTTACTAAATTCTTCATTATATTTTACTCTTTTGATACCACCTGGCTGAAACCACCTCTGGCTCTGTAATACAAATGTCTTGTTTTCATAAGTTCTGAATTAAAATCTTCCACCAAACCTTAGTCACAACTTATGTTCCTAACACTAGCTTAATGATAACCAAGTTATTTTACTAAATTCTTTGTTATATTTTACTCTTTTGATACCAACCTGGCTGAAACCACCTCTGACTCTGTAATACAAATGTCTTGTTTTCATAAGTTCTGAATTAAAATCTTCCACCAAACCTTAGTCACAACTATGTTCCTAACACTAGCTTAATGATAACCAAGTTATTTTACTAAATTCTTTGTTATATTTTACTCTTTTGATACCAACCTGGCTGAAACCACCTCTGGCTCTGTAATACAAATGTCTTGTTTTCATAAGTTCTGAATTAAAATCTTCCACCAAACCTTAGTCACAACTTATGTTCCTAACACTAGCTTAATGATAACCAAGTTATTTTACTAAATTCTTTGTTATATTTAAAGTAATTGAAAGAAACACAGAGCATCTCGACAGAAATATGGTAAAGAAACGGTTAAGGGAGGACTGAGCAAGAAGGAAGCAGGCCAGCAAGATAATGAGGAGCAATAAACCATGGTTTATGTCACCACAATTCCTACAGGCATATTCAGTCAGCAATTCACGCGCGCACGCACACACACATTGTCCCGCGCGCGAACGTTCTTACTATGTATAACTTATGTGAGCCTTCGCGCGCGCGCATTTGTTTTCCAAGCGAGATAACTCCGTTGTCCTTTGCCATTTCGGCTCTCCTCATTTCGGAGACGACAACAGCCTCGTTGTTTCTGCTTGGTTACAAAATGGCGTTGAGCGATCTTTTGGATTCTCTCGCCAAACCGAATCCCACCTTTCCCGACGGAGACGAGGACTTTGGGGACAGTAAGTATTATACCTTTACAAACCACCACCTCTCTCTCTCTATATATATATATATACGTTTATAAACCACTATCTCTCTCTATATATACATATATATATACATACAGCCGGAATTCTGCCTTAAGCACGCCATATAACCCCTTCATAACTTTCTTATTCTTGGGAGTATTCAGAGAATTTTCGAAAAATAAGAAGAAAAAAATGTTTTCTTTGATAATCGTGTGAATTTGAGTCTGCAAGACATAAATATGCAAAAGCTTCCTGAAAATACCGAAAACATAAAAGATACAAACGTGATGAGGGGTTTTAGGGCGTGCTTAGAGCACAATTCCGTCGTTTTATGAATTCCCTTTTGTAGAACAGAAACACGGGAAAAGTTCGCTGAAAATGCCCACAAAATACAAAATTTATGGCGAGCTGAAAGCAGAATTCCACCTATAGTTGTTTGTTTGTACTCCACCTGCCTTCGTCTTTTGTTTATTTTCATAAAGCTTCCGTTATATATATATATATATATATATATATATATATATATATGTGTGTGTTTGTGTGAATTTTTTGCGTAATAAGATAAAAAAAACCAAGGGTGTGTAGATTTTAGAACATTTATTGATAGAAGGTCTTACAGCTGTTTCTAGGATATTTATTAATTATATCCCTTCGTGGGAAACGGTGAGAGAGGATGGTTAAGTAATAGTTAATTTAGATAGGATACAAAATAGAGAGTGAGGTGGAGGAAAGAAAAATAGATGTAAGATATGTTTGGTTTTATATATATACACACACACACACATGCAGTTTTTTTTAACAAACGAAAGCACATGTAAAGTGAATATTGTTATCAAAATTAGTGGATGTCCCGAAATCTTTATTCGCTTAATATCATCAGCTGGTTTGACCCGGGTATAAAAACCAAAAAAAAAAACAGTGTAATAGGTGTAACACAACATGCTCTAAACGAATATGATGAAAAAAATGCGTGATCGCGAAAGAGGGTGGGGGAGAGGACTCGGAAAATTCACATCGTGAATGTTCCGAAAGCGTTTGACAATGCCTGCATGGATTAGATTGAATTTGTTGAGACAGATTATTTACACCTGGATGCCCTTCATGTCACCAATTTGCATGGCTGAGAGTTTTGCTTTCCAGCCATGTAGTCTTGGGTTCCTTAGATGAGTGTGTTCTACAAAAGCACCAAGCCAGTCAAATATTTATAAACATTAATAAAAGAAAATGGAGATTGGAAGGTTAATGAGTGTTTATTATTAACAGCAAATTAATCAAGGGTATATTTTTTCCATCTGAAGATATGCTCAGGTCATATAAATTTAATAATTACTCAATATTTACCGAGTATTAATTTAAGTGAAGATAATTAATTTGCTGTTAATAATAACGGTTATTAAATTCCCATCTCCATTTTCTTTTTCTTCTTTTATATGAATACTTGCAGTATTGCCCGGCATTGCTCAGGTTTGTTTTGGCCCTTTAGGATTTTGAAAAGCAAAAATTTTGCATTATGTAGCTTGTTATTCTCTTTAAGTGAACATTTTTCTGGTTGAAATACACCGATAAATGACGACACAGCAATAAAAGAAAATCGTAAAAAATAGAGATTTTCATAGAAAAAAAAGCACCTTTTTGATGTAAATAATTTTTGGTGTTAACATGGTCCGATTTGAATATTTTCTTATAATAATAATAATAATAATAATTGTGTACAGTGCTCAGGTGCACTACAACTCTTATAAAGTGTATATATAATCAGGTGTAGTTTCGACGGATTTCGGGAAGCATGAGGGCCTTAAAGGATGCAGTGTCATGGCAGTCAACAACTGATGCAGGCAGTTTATTCCACGCTTCAGCAACCCTGAGCGTGAAAAAATGTTTCCGAAAGTCATGGGAGCTGTGCTGTTTTCTGACTTTGTAGGCATGTCCACGTGGTTAGACACATGGAGATCGAAAAGGTGTTCAGTGTTGTTGTGGTGAGGTGGTTGATAACCTTGTGGGTGTTTACCAAGTCCGTCGCTAGACGCCGGAGCTTCAGTGAATCCATGCCCAGGGAAACAAGGCGCTCAGAATATGGTAGGTGTCTGATGGAGGGTATGCGTTTGGTTGCACGTCTCTGGATAGATTCCAGGAGGTCAATGTTCTGAGCAAGATAGGGATTCCAAACTGATGATGCGAATTCCAAGTGTGGTCGTACCATAGCTGTATACAGTTTTAAATAGATGGCTGGAGAGCGGCTAACAAAAGTCTTGCTGAGTGATGCCAAGACACCCTATGGAATGAAGAGCAAGCCTTCTTCTATCATACTCTCAATTTGGTCAACTTGCGCCGCAGGGTCTCAGAGGAGATAGTGTTAGTTGAAGCCTACCAAACCTCCCATACACAGACAACTTCGGCTTTATATATATTATTATTTATGCACCCTTTTCAAGCTTAGCCAGGTTCAGGGGCCCGGTTTCTGTGGTGTATGTGTCCCCCCCCCCCCCCCCAGCTGGACAGGACGCCAGTCCATTGCAGTGTTACTCAAGAAACAGGAAGAAAGAGTGAAAGAAAGTTGGGGCGAAAGCGTACAGAGGTGGCCACCCCCACCCACCACCCATGCCAGAGCTTCGTGGAGCTTTAGGTGTTTTCGCTCAATAAACACACACAATGCCCCACCTGGGAATTGAAACTGCGATCCTCTGACTGCAAGTCCGCTGCCCTAACCACTGGGCCATTGCACCTCCACACACACACCTATTATTTTAAGGAAATTAATTCCCCAAAATACTAGTTGTTGAACCAGTATTTCTTCGGATGAAACCATCCCTTCATGAGGTTAACACAACCTCTAATGGAATATGTATATATATATATACATACATGAATGGCTGTGTGGTAAGAACCTTGCTTCCCAACCACATAGTTCCGGGTTCAGTCCCACTGCATGTCACCTTGGGCAAGTGTCTTCTATAGCCTCAGGCTAACCAAAGCCTTGAGAGTGTATTTGGTAGATGGGAAACTGAAAGAAGCCCATATGTGTGTGTTTTTGTCCCCCCACCATTGCTTGACAACCGATGGTGGTGTGTTTACATCCCTGTAACTTAGCAGTTCAGCAAAAGAGACTGATAGAATTAGTACCAGTACTTTAAAAGGAGAGTACTGGGTTCAATTTGTCTAAAATTCTTCAAGGCAGTGCCCAAGCATGGCCATAGTCTAATGACTGAAAAAGTAAAAGGTAAGATATATATATTATATACATGTATAATATATATACATTTACATACATAATATATATACTCTTTTACCTGTTTCAGTCATTTGACTGTGGCCATGCTGGAGCATCGCCTTTAGTCGAGCAAATCGACCTCATGACTTATTCTTTGTAAGCCTAATACTTATTCTATCAGTCTTTTACTGAACTGCTAAGTTATGGGGACGTAAACACATCAACATCGGTTGTCAAGCAATATTGGGGGGACAAACACATAAACACACACACACATATATATATATATATATATATATATATAATATATATATATATACAAAGACACACACACACATATATACTACGGGCTTCTTTCAGTTTCTGTCTACCAAATCCACTCAGAAGGCTTTGGTCGGCCCAAGGCTATAATAGGAGACACTTGCCCAAGGTGCCACGCAGTGGGACTGAACCAGGAACCATGTGGTTGGTAAGCAAGCTACTTACCACACAGCCACTCCTGCACCTATATATATATACACATACATAAACACACACACGCACACGATGGACTTCAGTTTTTCCCTATCAAATCCACTTACATGACTATAATAAAAGACACTTGCCTAAGATGCTGGGCAGTGGGATTGAACTTAAGACTACATATTTGTGAAGTGAGCCTCTTAACCACACCTATGTCTACTCCTATAGCTATTCACCTATATTTTCTTGTTTAGCCTTTTAGCTAATTTCTCTCTCGTTTGGCCTCGACTCTTGCAGATACGACAGCGCAGCTCAGCGTCCACGGAACAGAAGATGATGCGAAAGATGGCGATCAGATACAGAAGTCAACAAAGCTGAAGAGACAAGCTGCTTCACTGTTATCCGACACAGATACAAGGTATGCTGGGCGGAAGACTACGAGGAAAGACCTGATGCAGGATTCTGGAAAAGGTAAGTAGGCTGTGTGTTTGTGAGTGTATCTGTACTGTTCCAGGTGTGTTTTACTCGGGAAGGAAAAAATTGTGGATTTCATTTGGAAATAATTATTCAGTATTAATTGAAGTGAAGATAATAATTTGCTGTTAATAATAAACAGTTATTAAATTCTCAATCTCCATTTTCTTTTTCTTCTTTTATATGAATATAACTATATATATATATATATCAGCCAGGATCCCTGGTCTGGTGGTACGTAAAAAGCACTATCCGACTCGTGGCCGATGCCAGCGCCGCCTCGACTGGCTTCCGTGCCGGTGGCACGTAAAATACACCAATCCGACCGTGGCCGTTGCCAGCCTCGCCTGGCACCTGTGCAGGTGGCACGTAAAAAGCACCCACTACACTCGCGGAGTGGTTGGCGTTAGGAAGGGCATCCAGCTGTAGAAACATTGCCAGATAAGACTGGAGCCTGGTGCAGCCTTCTGGCTTCCCAGATCCCCGGTCGAACCGTCCAACCCATGCTAGCATGGAGAACGGACATTAAACGATGATGATGATGATATATATATATATATATATATATATATATATATATATATATATTATATATATATATACCGTAAATCCTCGAGTATAATCCTCATTTTTTCCCCAAAATCCCTAGTGCGTACTATATATGAGGTTACAAATGAAAATTAATTCCTAATCAATGTCCGAGTCCCTATTTGTTGTCCGGCAATGTTTATTCAGACGCATTTTGTGATGTCAATCGAGAAAATACCTTAAGCTAAGCCTGAAAGCAATGAAGTCATAAAAGAATCATCCATAACTTGCAGTAAGCAACATTTATTAAACGTTATTACTGTTATTTCTTTATTTTCTACAAACAAAATGCACAAAAAAGCTACACGTTTGCATTATGTTATATATACAATAATAATAATAATAAAGGGCGTTGCAGTATACAGTTTTACAAACCAAGGACGTTATATAGACCTCCTTGACTCAAGTTAGAGAAGGGGTGCGTATTATTCACAAGGTTTAGGTTTTTCAAAGGTACAGCCCCCTAAAAATCCCCTGTGTATTATACTCAAGGGCGGACTATACTCGAGGATTTACGGTATTCCTCTCTCAGATTCACACACTTCTTACAGCGGTCCTTCAGTTTTACTAAGCCCTGTAAAAGAACTCAGAAGGTTGGGTCTCTAACCAGACCTTTCGTGATACCCTTAAAGCCAGGGACTTTTCGGCAACTCCTTGTAAGATGAATAGCTCTAGCTCGAGCAAGTTCATTAACTGCCAACGTGTTAACCCTTTTGTTACCATATTTCTGTTGAGATGCTCTGTGTTTCTTTCAATTACTTTAAATATAACAAAGAATTTAGTAAAATAACTTAGTTATCATTAAGCTAGTGTTAGGAACAAATTGTGACTAAGGTTTAGTGGAAGATTTTAATTCAGAACTTATGAAAACAGGACATTTGTACTCAGAGCCAGAGGTGGTTTCAGCCAGGTTGGTATCAAAGGGGTAAATAATGATGACGATGATGATGATGATAACATAAAAAACACACACTCACGTTTTTATATCTGTAATGTGTTGTTGTATAGGTGACAGTGAAGATGGCGTGTCGTCACATGACAATGATGATGATGATGAAGATGGTGAAGAAGATGATGATGATGCTGAAGATGGTGAAGAAGATGATGATGATAGTAATGATGGTGATGAAGATATTGCAGGCTTCCGTCAACTCCTACAGAAGAAATCTCTCGGAAGGTAAGGACTGATTGTTGGTGATGATGATGATGGTGGTGGTGTTGGTGGTGTGGATGATAGCAGTGGTGTGGTAGTGGTAGTGGTGGGGGTTCTTGGTGAGAGTATTGATGCTATACTGAACATTAGACAGTGTAGTCCAAGATACATATAGTTTCAATAAAAGACAAAATGATCACAGTTGGAACATCTTTGACTATAGGTCTCTCTCTGCTGGATCAGGACTGACCTGGGGCTAAATAACAATAGCAGCTATGGTCACTAATAGTAGCTATTATCCATGAGATAATGTAGTCCTAGATATACTGTGTCTGAATAAAAGAAGGGATGGTCATAGGTGGAACAGCTTTGATCATGTCTGCTGGATCAGGACTGACCTAGGGCTAAATAACAATAGCAGCTATGGTCACTAATAGTAGCTACTATACATGAGATGATGTAGTCCTAGATATACACTGTCTCAATAAAAGAAGGGATGGTCACAGGTGGAACATCTTTGATCATGTCTGCTGGGTCAGGACTGACCTGGGGTTAAATAACAATAGCAGCTATGGTCACTAATAGTAACTACTAAACTACATGTTAAATAATGTAGTCCTAGATACACTGTCTCTGAATAAAAGAAGGGATGGTCACAGGAGGAATGTCTTTGATCATAGTGTCTGCTGGACCACAGCTGACCCAGGGCTAAACAGCAACAACTATAGTCGCTGATACTAACTGCTAGATGTTAGATGATGTAGACCAAGATATGCTATCTCTGAATAAAAGATGTGGTGGTCACATCTGGAACGTCTTTGATCATATGCCTGCTGGATCAGGATTGACCTGGGCTAAACAACAAATATAGCCACTAACACCAACTACTATAATATACATTAACTGATGTAGTCCTAGATATACTAAGTATGAATATAAGATAGGATGGTCACTGCTGGAATGTCTTTGATTATAGGCCTCGCTAGTGTATCGGGACTGGCCTCGAGCTAAACTCTTTCTCTCTCTTTACCCTTTTACTTGTTTCAGTCATTTCGACTGTGGCCATGCTGGAGCACCGCCTTTAGTCGAGCAAATCGACCCCCAGGACTTATTCTTTGTATGCCCAGTACTTATTCTATCGTTCTCTTTTTGCCGGACCACTAAGTTATGGGGATGTAAACACAGCAGCATCGGCTGTCAAGCGATGTTGAGGGAAAAAACATACACACACAAACATATACACACACATACTACATATATATGATGGGCTTCTTTCAGTTTCCTTCTACCAAATCCACTCACAAGGCTTTGGTCGGCCCGAGGCTATAGTAGAAGACACTTGCCCAAGGTGCCATGCAGTGGGACCGAACCCGGAACCATGTGGTTGGTAAGCAAGCTACTTACCACACAGCCACTTTTACGAATTTATTTTTTTATTTTTCATAGCAATGACTTAAAACAGTCAAGTGAAATAGAAGATGATGATGATGATGATGCAATGGCAGAAGATATGGATGGCAATGATGGTGATGATGACGATGATGAAGGTGATGATGGCGACAGTGGCAGTGATGCCAGTGGTGATGGTGACTCTGACAAAGATGCTGAGTCAGAGGAACCTGCTGAGCAGAAAGAATCGATGGACATTGAAGACCCAGGGGTCAACATGATGAAACAGCTCTCAAATATGTCCAGTGACAAACAGAAAGGTCTTGCTGTCCAAACACAACTTGGTGAGTAACACCTCTCTTATTATTATTATTCAGTAGTCTTATTCTTATCACGTGCTTTCACTTCACTACCGAGCGCAGCTCTGTGTGCCTTGGGTATGTGCTGTGATTTGTTGTGATGCTCTGATGGTTATTGTATGGAAAGTGTTCTGCGTAGGATGTGTGAAGTGCCTAGTAGTGCAATTTTCTGTATGGTATATGTGTTTGTAAGTCCTGGTGTTTTTGTTATGTATTTGTCTGAATATTTTTTATCATGCCTAATGCACCTACTATGATAGGAATTGTTTCTGTTTTCAGGTTCCACATTCTAGTTACCTCTATTTCCAGGTCTTTGTATTTTGAGAGTTTCTCCATTTCTTTTAGAGACACGTTGTCATCTGCCGGTATTGATACATCAATTAGAAAGCATTTTTTTTCTTCATGATTTCTGACAACTATATCTGGTCTGTTGGCCTTAATTTCTCTCTCAGTGTGTATCGGCAAATCCCAGAGTATGGTTGCTTTCTCGTTTTCTGTGACCTTTTCTGGTGTGTGCCTATACCATCTTTTTTCTGTTGTTATTCCATAATGTTGGCATAGTTTCCAGTGTATGTAGGTTCCAACTCTGTCGTGTCTGTGAATATATTCCTTCTTAGCCAGGACTGGGCAGCTAGAGATAATATGATTTATTGTTTCTTGTCCATCTCCACATATTCTGCAGTTACTTGTAATATTTCTTTTCATTACATGTTTTTGGTAATTTCTGGTGGGGAGGCTTTGGTCTTGTGCTGCAATTAAAAATCCCTCTGTTTCTGCTTTGAGTCCTGAGCTTCTCAACCATTGCTGGGATTTTTCTTTGTCTATTTCTTTTGCGTTTAGTTTAGTCCAGTATTTACCATAAAGGGGCTTTTCTTGCCATCGTTTTATCATGGTTCGTTGCTGTTCTATTTTTAGTTTGGATTTCATTTGTTTTATAGCTTTTGTTGTTTCTTCATCTTCTTCTTCATATTTGTTAGGTGGTATGATTTCTTGTTTGTATTTGTCAGCTTCCTTAAATACTGAGAACAGTTTTTTGTTTTGCTCGTGTTTTGTCGCTATTTGTATCAGTTTTCCTTCCTTCTGAAGTAGATATTTTTGCAGTCTTATCGTGGTTATTTATAGTAGTTTTCCAGCTGTATAAGGCCTCTACCACCTTCTATACGTTGTATATATAGTCTTTCTATGTCAGATTTTGGGTGATTATTTTTCTTGTTTTCCTATCTATTTTGGTCAGTTCATTTAGTGTCCAGTTAAGGATATTGTAGCTGTAACTTATAACTGGGACAGCTAAAGTGTTAATACCTATTATCTTGGTTTTATCTAGTGTGATGTTGCTACTCTTAATTAGTTTTCCTCTTTTCAGGGTTACTTTGGCGCATTTTTCTAATCCAAATTTCATATCTATTTCTTTGGTAAATCCATGAACTGTCTTTAATAGTTTTCCAGCTGTATAAGGCCTCTACCACCTTCTATACGTTGTATATATAGTCTTTCTATGTCAGATTTTGGGTGATTATTTTTCTTGTTTTCCTATCTATTTTGGTCAGTTCATTTAGTGTCCAGTTAAGGATATTGTAGCTGTAACTTATAACTGGGACAGCTAAAGTGTTAATACCTATTATCTTGGTTTTATCTAGTGTGATGTTGCTACTCTTAATTAGTTTTCCTCTTTTCAGGGTTACTTTGGCACATTTCTCTAATCCAAATTTCATATCTATTTCTTTGGTAAATCCATGAACTGTCTTTAATAGTGTTTCCAGCTGTTTGTCATTTGCAGCGTGTAGTTTTAGGTCATCCATATATAAAAGGTGGCTGATCGTTTTGCCGTAACATTTATATCCGCATCCAGTTCTGTTTAGCATATCCGATAGAGGTCACAGTGCCAAGCAGAAAAGGAGTGGAGAGAGCGTGTCTCCCTGGAATATTCCTCTTCTGATGGGGATGGCTTTGGTTTTCATGAGTCCTTCTTTTGTTTGGAGCTGTAGCACTGTTTGCCATTTATTCATAGAGTGCCCTATGTACTTTATAATTGTTGATGCTACTTTGTTAATGGCTAATGTTTCGAGGATTCATGTGTGAGGGATGCTATCAAACGCCTTTTTGTAGTCGATCCAGGCCATACTGAGGCCTTTCTTCTTTCTGTGGCTGTCTTCAGTTATGGCTTTATTAATCATTAGTTGATCTTTACAGCCATATGAGCCTTTGCGGCATCTTTCTGCTCTTCTGGAAACAGGTTGTTTTCGTCCAGGTGCTTGTTCAATCTTTGCGATATCATTGCAGTAAATGCCTTGTACATAGTAGGGAGACAGGTATTGGTCTGTAGTTTTCTGGTTTTGCTGTCTCATTTGATTTGGGAATTAAGATGGTTTTCCCCTTCGTGAGCCATTCAGGCATTGTCTCTGGCTCTGCTAGTATGCTGTTAAAGTTTTCAGCCAGCTTTTTGTGCATTCCTGTTAGATATTTCAACCAGAAGTTGGGGATCTTGTCATGCCCAGGTGCCTTCCAGTTGCTTAGTCTTTGCAGTGCCTGGGGGTCCAAAGTTCCCCGCCTCATATTGTTATTATTATTATTGTTATTGTTATTATTATTATTGTTATTATTATCATTGTTATTATTTTTATTATATCATTATTATTGTTATTATTATTATTATTGAGTGAGAGAGCAGTGCATGCCATCAAAGTGACACTGGGGTAAAATATACGAAGCCCAGTTTACCCATCATGACCACCCGTCTGATAAGGGTACACCAGGTACATGCATCACAACCATATGTGCATGGCACGGTGATCTCATATCAAGATAAACAGTGCATGACTTTGGTGGTGGGGCCCAGTTAGAATTTTCTTCTGGTCGAGTAGCCCATCCTGCTCAAAAGGTCCCTGAATAAGGGTTGTTTAAGGATGTTGAATGAAACACCCATGTTTCCAGAGGTGAATTATTCAAGCCCCAAAGAATCCCTCTCGACACATGGCTCTGATGCTCCCCTACTACTTCTGCTCGTGATCAGAGATGCACATATCGTCAGCCACTAAGGGACATGCTCAACAGGTTAAGGTCAAACAACTGACAAGCAAATCTGTGGTATTGAGCAGAATATTTGCTGTAGCCCATCTTTTATACCAAGACAAAACAATGTACATGATAACACTTCCAATCAGTTAAGATCAGAAGCCATGAGAGCCACTGCCTGGTACTGCATCAGGGCATTTATTATTATTATTATTATTATTATCACTAAGGCAAGCTAGCAGAGTTGTTAGCGCACTGTTAGCAGTTTTTCGCTCATCTCTACATTCTGAGTTCAAATTCTGCCAAGGTCAACTTAGTCTTTCGATCTTTCAAAGTCAATGAATTAAGTACTACTTACAAACTGGGGTTGATAGAACCAGATAGCACCCCACCCTCTTCCAATTTTAGGCCTTGTATCTCTAGTGGAAAGGATTATTATTATTATGGCGACGAGCTGGCAGAATTGTTAGCACATTGGGCAAAATGCTTTGTGGCATTTCGTCTGTCTTTACGCTTTGAGTTCAAATTCTGCTGAAGTTGACTTTGCCTTTCATCCTTTCAGGGTCAATGAATTAAGTACCAGTTAATTACTTGGGTTGATGTAATCAACTATCCCCTTTACACAAATTTCAGGCCTTATGCCTCTAGTACAAAAGATTATTATTGTTGTTGTTGTTGACATCAGTACCTGTTGAGTGCTGGGGGTCAATGTAAACAAATTATTCCCTCCCCCAAAATGCTAGCTTTGTGGCAAAATTTGTCAACTTTGATTTCAAAATCATTACCATGCAGGCGTAGGAGTGGCTGTGTGGTAAGTAGCCTGCTTATGAACCACATGGTTCCGGGTTCAGTCCCACTGCGTGGCACCTTGGGCAAGTGTCTTCTACTATAGCCTCGGGCCGGCCAAAGCCTTGTGCGTGGATTTGGTAGACAGAAACTGAAAAGAAGACGTCATATATATGTATATGCATATATATATGTGTGTGTTTGTGTTTGTCCCCCAACATCGCTTGACAACTGATGCTGGTGTGTTTACGTCACCATCGCCTAGCGGTTCGGCAGAAGAGACCGATAGAATAAGTACTAGGCTTACAAGGAATAAGTCCTGGCGTCGATTTCCTTGATTAAAGACGGTGCTCCAGCATGGCCACTGTCAAAATGACTGAAACAAGTAAAAGAGTAAAGAGTATTCCATCTGTGACCATCACATCTTATATTCTGGTGTAGTGTATCTAGGACTACATAAGCTAATGTTTAATACAGTAATTAACATTAGTGGCTATAATTATTCCTGTTTAATCCCTGGCCAGTCTTGATTCAGACAGACTTATAACCAAAGAGGTTCCAATTGTGACCATCTCACCTTTATTCAAATATAGTGTAGTAAAGTGTGACATGAGGGAGTTTTGGCTGCTATGGTCTGTCATTGATTTTGTCTTCTTTCTTTTTCTTTTCCTTAAAGGACTTTTGGATAATCTGTTGGAAGGTCGAATTAAATTACAGAGGGCAGTGTCGTTTGTTAACCAAATCCCTCAACCCTCTACCTGGCACCATTTCCAGGCCCTTGGCAAGGATAAGTATACCTCGGCTGTACATTCAGGTGAGTGAGGCATAGTTAACATTTTTCTTTTGCTTTTTTTTTGTATTCATAAAGCTCATCTCTCATCAGAATCCTCAACTGGACACAACATTGATATGACCTTATAATAATTGGGGGTCATCATCATTGTTTTAATGTCCACTTCTCCATGCATGTATGGGTCAGACAGAATTTGTTAAGGTAGATTATCTGCGGCCAGATGCCCTTCCTGTCACCCACCCTCACCTCTTTCCAAGTATACACACACGATATATACATCTTAATGATACTAAAACCCGAGATGTTTGTTCCCGAAATATCTCAGAAAAAGTATATTTTATCTTAATTTTTTTTAGATATATATTTTCATATTTAATGCAATGCAGTATGAGGTTTTGTGATATTTGGACCTCTACTAATGAAAACAATTAAACACAATTTTTGTCTGTTATTGAACTCAAAATCAAGGCTAACTGGCTTCCGTGCCGGTGGCACGTAAAAGGGCACCATTCGAGCGTGTTCGTTACCAACGTTGCCTTACTGGCACCTGTGCCAGTGGCATGTGTAAAAAGATTTGAGCGAGTTCATTGCCAGTGGCACGTAAAAGGCACCCACTACACTCTCGGAGTGGTTGGCATTAGGAAGGGCATCCAGCTGTAGAAACTCTGCCAGATCAGATTGGAGCCTGGTGCAGCCATACAGAGTACAGACACATATAATGAATGTCATGGCATGTGATTCAACACAAACACACATATGCTATCTGTGACATATGCACACACATAGTCTTTGCTCTCTTTCTCTATCACTCTTTAAGAAAAAAATTCATCGACTTTTGACTTACACAATATTTAAAAAATCATTGAGAAATATTTTTTAGTGAATATGATTTCAAAAATGTAAGTTGCTTGTACAGTAAGTATTTATATTTTAGT
>NW_021832846.1:50000-55877 GCF_006345805.1 Octopus sinensis
GTAAAGAAATAGGTATTTCATTTGTCTTTACTTTCTGAGGTCAGCTTCGCCTGTCATCTTTTTGGGGTTAATAAATTAAGTACCAGTGAAATACTGGGGTCGATGTAATTAACACATGCCTTGTGGAAAAAATTTGAAAACATTATTATTATTATTATTCATGTAACGTTTGAAGCTGTCTGCCACTTGAGTCTGCAGTGAAGAATTAATGTTCCACTTTTCATTGGCAAGGAATTGCACAACCAGGCTTCAGATCTTTTCCTTTTGAACGGCAGATGTCAACACAATTTCTAGTTGACTAAACACTTTAAAACTTCGTATACTGGTAGAATGTGTTTATAAAAATCATTTTCTCTTGGTTTTATTGAGAAAATTCTATAGTTTGTAAGATATTTCG
Organism: Octopus sinensis; assembly: GCF_006345805.1. Lineage (NCBI taxonomy): Eukaryota > Metazoa > Mollusca > Cephalopoda > Octopoda > Octopodidae > Octopus > Octopus sinensis. Next base: position 50,398 of record NW_021832846.1, read on the forward strand.
TCTGAAAATCCAAGCATTTCGGCAATTTTAACCAATCGATTACCTCCGTTCAACTAAAATCATTTGTTGCATCTAAAACTGAGACAACATCATGTAACTAACCTTAAGCCTTCCCCCTAACCCTAAATTTTTTTCTTAATTGTTAAATTAATTTAATTCCATTGCTTTAGTTTTTTTTTACACGCGTAACAATTAAGAAAAAAAAAAATTTAGGGTTAGTTACAGGATGTTGTCTTAGTTCTAGATGCAGCAAATGATTTTAGCTAAATAGAGGGCATAGGATTGGTTAAAATTCGAAAAATTAAACTACGTTAAACAAACAAATTACAATTTTCTCAAGAAAGCCAAGAGAAAAAAATGTTTTATTTTGACACATTCTACCAGTCTACGAAGTTTAAAAGTGTTTAGTTAACTAGAAATTGTCTGCCGTTCAAAAGGAAAAGATCCCCAGGCTTCCTCTCTCTTTCAGTTATGTCAGGAAGTGGTGTGGTCCACTTGTCTGAAAGGCTTAAAAGCAGGCATTTTCCTCCCTGGTCAAGCTTTCATCAGCTTCTTCGTGTACCCCTGAAAAGTGTAGCACTCGAAGAGTAGAGAGTATTGTAGCTGTTGTTTCATTTGATCTTCTTTCTCTCTGCTTCAAAAGGGACAGCAAGAATGACGACATTGAAGATGAAGATGATGAGGAAATTCCTAGCGATGACGAAGGGGAAGTTACAGTCAACCCACAATCCTCTGTTACAGTTGACTGCAAAGTGAAGAAAAGGAAGTTGTTGCCTCCACAAATCCGGGGATTCCTTGCTAAAAGGGCACGTAAATTTGAAACCTGTCGGTAAGGGTTCCATTCATACTCTGTCCTTTTTTTCTTTAAAAGCTTTTATTTACCTCATTCTATCCTTAAATTTTCTTGCATTATGATGCAAACTCCTGTTTGTCAATCTTTTTATCCTGAAGAAGGAAGCCAGTATTATGGTTAATGCTTAGATACATCCTCTACTGGTTGCATATCCTCGACTTATTGCATACTCCATCTGCCATTTACAAACATTACAATTAGTACATAATTCCAAGCCTCCAGAAACAGCTGTCGGGCTTAAAATACCACGCCTTCTCCCATTAGTTTTCTGCATTTTTTATATTTCATGTAAATATATAAATATCTATATTTATATGCTTATACATGAGTATCCATCTTCTGAACATTTATATATATATATATATTAGAGGGAAACCACTATAAGGGCAACCCTTATGCTAGAAGCAGATCCGCTATGGTCTTACCACTAAGAAATGCTCTCAAGAAAAGTTTTTTTGCTAAATTTTTCTTGAGAACATTTCTCAGTAGTAAGACCATAGCGGATCTACTTCTAGCATAAGGGTTGTCCACACAGTGGTCATCCTTCTCATATGTATGTATGTGTGTGTGTGTGTGTATATATCATCATCATCATTTAACGTCTGTTTTCCACGCTAGCACGGGTTGGACGGTTTCGACCGGGGTCTGGGGAGCCAGGGGCTGCCCCAGGCTCCAGTCTGGTCTGGCAGTGTTTCTACAGCTGGATGCCCTTCCTAACGCCAACCACTCCGCAAGTGTAGTGGGTGCTTTTTACGTGCCACCTGCACAGGTGCCAGAGGGGTCTGGCATCAGCCACGGTCAGTTGGTGCTTTTTATGTGCCACCTGCACAGAAGCCAGTCGGGGCGGTGCTGGCATCGGCCACGTTCGGATGGTGCTTTTTAAGTGGGGGGAGGGTGCGGAAATATAGGGGAGCACCAGTGGGGAGGGGTGTTCGGAGAAACGATGACAGGTTCTAGACAAGTAGAACGTAGGATATCACGAGAGGGGTAATGCATGGTGAAATAGCGTATTGAAGAGGGGGGTTCGAAGAGTAGACACCTATAATGGTGGTGGGAGAAGCGACATCCGGTATAGATGGAGCAAAAATATAGAGATATCCGTTATTGGTGGTGGGGGTGGGCAAGGGCGGGTGCACCGGGAATATGCGAAGGTTGAACTTGATGGGCTGGCTTAAAAATGCTCTTAGCAATGGAAGGGGGGAAAAGAAGAGGGGGGGAGGGCATACAACGTAAAAGAGGGAGAGAGAGAGAAGGGAATAGTGGAACCCCGCGAAAATCGGCCGCCATTGAAAAAATCCTGTATGGAGAAACTCAAATATCTATTCTGTATTTAGCGAGACACGAGGCCGGAAACTGATGGTCAACAATAACTAATAAATTATACAGAATATGCAATACAAGGCGAAATAATAATACTAATAAACAAATTGTCGACTGGGGGTCAAAGGGATAATACTAATAATAATAATAATAATAATAATAAACAGCTTAACCACTAGAGATCAGACAAATTTGCATGAGAATATTACTGGTACAGATTACGGGATGAATTAGATTAGAAAGATTTTCTTATCTTGGGAACATTTCGTTTTTCGGCCTGACACGGTGATATGCGAAGGTACACACATATTGTGTAAATATATATGTATATTTATTTATAAATATGTGTGTGTATATTTATATATATATAAAGTAAAAGACCCCCTACAGTCATGAATGACCATGGGATTGCATCTGGAAAGTTCCCTTCCAAAGCAAATGTCCAGGCAAGGTCATTTGTGGAAAAGAAGCAATCACCCATGCATACTAGCCACTCCTCCCCCTCACTTTACGCCACTGGTGTTATCCAAGGGAGAGACAGTGGCAGAAGCAGCTTGGTACCAGTGACACACACATACAGATGAGTGAGTGGCAAAACGAAAGAAAGTGACACTCAACACATTTCATTACATATATTTATGTCTGTGTGTCTTATCTCACACTCTTTCCCTCTGCCTCTTCTCTCATCCTTTCTCTTGTTCTTCCCCTCAGTAATGCTGTGATACAGAAATGGGACACCAAGACCAGACTCGCCTCAGGGAAACTCAACAAAAAGTCTTTCAGTGCACTGGAGCAGTCTGCTTTAAAACAGATTGAACAGGTAGGTTGAAGGTTCAATCCCAGTCTGGGTGTATTGGTGTGTGTGTGTGTGTGTGTGTAATTCTCCCTTGGAAATAGGGGTGCATAGGTATGTGAATAATAGTAGGGGATGACTGCTGCTGCTAGATACAAGGTTTGTGATATCAGCATCACACACACACAGGCATATACACACACATCATCATCATCATCATATATGCATACGTGTGTATGTCATCATCATCACCATTTAATATCCGCTTTCCATGCTAGCATGGGTTGGATGATTTGACTGAGGACTGGTGAGCCAGATGGCTGCACCAGGCTCCAATCTTGATCTGGCAGAGTTTCTACAGCTGGATGCCCTTCCTAACGCCAACCACTCTGAGAGTGTAGTGAGTGCTTTTTACATGCCACCAGCACGAGGGCCAGTCAGGCAGTACTGGCAACGACCTCGCTCGAATCTTTGTACACATGCCACCAGCACAGGTGCCAGTAAGGCGACGTTGGTGGTTAAATAAGTATATTTTGGGGTAATTGGTTCCTCAACCCCTGCTCTATTGGATCTCTCTATATATATCTGTATATAGGCATGTCTTGTTTATACCCCAGTTGTGTTTCTTTCTATTTCCAGGTTTTATATGACAGAGAACGGCTCATAAAACGCACCCAGATTCAGCGGTCATCATACAAGATCTATGGTCAGCCTGAGAAGGAAGAGTCCATCACAGATGACAGGGTGAGTACTTAGTCTTAGTTCTTCTCACTTTAACCATTTCATCACGTGATGTTCCAGGGCTCAATATCAGATTATCATCATCATCATCATCATCCTTTAACGTCCGCTGGACAATTTGACTGTGGTCTGGCAAACCAGACTCCAATCTCATCTGGCAGAATTTCTACAGCTGGATGCCCTTCCTAACGCCAACCACTCTGAGAGTATAGTTGAATGTTTTTTACATGCCACCGGCACGAGGGCCAGTTTGGTGGTACTGGCAACGGCCACGCCCAAATGGTGCTTTTTACGCGCCACCTGCACTCCAATCTGATCTGGCAGAGTTTCTACAGCTGGATGCCCTTCCTAACGCCAACCACTCCAAGAGTATAGTGGGTGCTAAGTACCACCAGTTTGGTGGTACTTAGCAACGGTCACGCTCAAATGGTGCTTTTTACATGCCACCTGCACAGGAGCCAGTCCAGCGGCACTGGCAATGAACTTGCTCGAATGTTTTTTCAGGTGCCATCAGCACAAGTGCTAGTAAGGTGACGCAGGTAACGATCATGCTCAAATGGTGCTTTTTATGTACCACTGGCACGAAGGCCAGCTTGTTGCTCTGGCAACGATCTCACTCATATGGTACTCTTAACGCTCCACTAGCAACGGATGCCAGTCACCAAGTTTGATTTCGACTTCACTTGCCTCAACTGGTCTTCGCAAGCAGAGTTTACTGTCCAATGAAGATAAAGCATGCATAGGTGATTAAGATATTAAAATCTATTGGGGGACATAAATGCTGGGTGTCAGGTGCTCCAACAGGTGTTTCTGTTTGTAGAAGGTATAGACTATTAATTCTACATTATCTCAGTTCACTTGTTGGTAAACACAATCATGTAGATTGTGTTTTATACATGCATGATATGTGTGTGTGTGTATATAGGCACAGGCATGGCTGTATGGTAAAATCTTTGCTTCCCAACCACATGGTTCCGGGTTCAGTCCCACTGCATACCACTTAAGCCAAGTGTCTTCTTCTATGGCTTCAGGCTGACCAAAGCCTTGTGAGCAGATTTGGTAGACTGGAAACTGAAAGAAGCTCATCATCATCATCGTCGTCATCTTTTAACGCCTGCTTTCCATGCTGGCACGGGCTGGATGGTTTGATTGAGGACTGGAAAGGTTTCTACAGCTGGATGCCCTTCCGAACGCCAACCACTCTGAGAGTGTAGTGGGTGCTTTTTATGTGCCTCCGGCATGGGGGCCAGTCAAGCAGCACTGGCCCTAACCATGCTCAAATGGTACTTTTTACATGCTACTGACACGGGAGCCAGTTAGGTGGCACTGGCAACGACCATGCTCGAATGGTGCTTTTTATGTGCCTCCGGTACGGGACCAGTCAGGCGGCACTGGCATCAACCACACTTGTATGGTGCTTTTTATGTGCCACCAGCATGGGAGCCAATCTGGTGGGACAGGCATCGACCATGCTTGAATGGTGTTTTTTATGTGCCCGTGGCACAGGTGCCAGTCATGCTGTATTGACATCAGCAACGACAATGATTTCACTTGATTCAACAGGTTTTCTTAAGCACAGTATATTGCCCAATGATTGAAGGGTACTCTTAAATGGGGCCGGTTGTGTGACGCTGGCATCGGCCATGACTATGATCTCACTTGGCTTGCTGGGTTTTCTCAGTCATTTAACATCCTCTTTCCTTGCTGGCATGGGTTGGATGGTTTCACAGGAGCTGGCCAGGCAGAAGACCACACCAGACTTCTGTGTCTGTT
>NW_021832847.1:5000-52500 GCF_006345805.1 Octopus sinensis
CCGGGACTTATTCTTTTTGTAAGCCCAGTACTTATTCTATCGGTCTCTTTTGCCGAACCGCTAAGTAACGGGGACATAAACACACCAGCATCGGTTGTCAAGCAATGCTAGGGGGACAAACACAGACACACAAACATATACATACACATGCATATATATATATACATATATACGATGGGCTTCTTTCAGTTTCCGTCTACCAAATCCACTCACAAGGCATTGGTCGGTCCGAGGCTATAGCAGAAGACACTTGCCCAAGGTGTCACGCAGTGGGACTGAACCCGGAACCATGTGGTTGGTAAACAAGTTACTTACCACACAGCCACTCCTGCGCCTATATATATATATATCATATTACAGGAAAAATCAAAACCAAGGCAGAACGAGTATCTCAAATCATTTACATTAATTTAATTAGGGTAAGGTGAGTTTGAAGTCTTAACAGCTGTTTCTGGGATAACCCTAGTGGTTGGTTAGCGTGTGTGTTTGTATGTATGTGTCATTGTCCCCACCACAGCTTGACAATCTGTTTCAACTTGTTTATGTCCCTCTGTAACTTAGCAGATCAGCAAGAGAGACCAATAAAGTAAGTACCAAAGCTTATAAACCAATGAGTACTGGGGTTGATTTGTTTGACTAAAACCCTTCAAGATGATGCTCCAGCATGGTCGCAACCCAATGACTGAAACAAGTAAAAGCTAGAGAAAGGAGAAGCCCGTTTTCAAAACGAAGGGCTTTTACTGACGTGTCCCTTCGTGTATTCTGCAGTAAGACATAAAGGGGTCATGGAAATAGTCTTATATGTGACAGCTTGAAACAATTTAGGGAAATTATGGGCACAAATTTAAATTAAAGATTAAATATGGAAATATGGGGAAAAAATTATCCTTAATAAAATAGATCAAACTTGAAAATAGTCGTGTTTTGAATACATATATATATGCTTCTGTTGATTGTAAATGTTTATGTATATATATATATACATTTATATATTTATATATATATATGTGTTTGTATGTATTATATGTACATGGTCAAACACACACATCCATATAAATATATATACATTCATACTACAAATAAATATATATATATGTATATATATACACACACACACATATATATAGAGACATATATATATATATATGTATATATATATATATATATATAATTTGCTGCCGATAAGTTGGCGCGAGTACGATGACTTTGAAAATTTTAGGTCAGATATTACCTAGGCATAGATATTGCTGCCTCGTGTAATTTCTGCCCCTCCTGGCTTCTTTACTGATGAGCGCGTGGCCTTTTGGAAGATTGACTTGATTGGGTTTAATTTAATTTAATCAGGCCGGTTTGCTATGAAAAAACGCCGAAACAATGCATTGTCTAAAGATGAATAAGGGTAAATGTTTCTTTTATTTTTCCTTAAATTTCGGAATTACTACTATTTGCGGTTGGAGCCCTGGCTGCTCTTTCTAGTGGGTCGAACGGCCTATTGTGGTCGTTCCTCAATTGTTGTTGAAATATACATATATATGTGTGTGTATATACATACCTACATATATACATACATGTACATACTACTATACAGTGGTACATCAGTTTTCGAACACAAATAGATTGTGGTTTATCCCCTGTCTTTCTCATATTCATTTAATACGATAGTACCTCGGTTTACAAATGCCTCTAATCACGAAGAAATCAGGCTTTATATATATTCATATTTATATATATATATATGTATATATATTTTGATGAAAATGGTAAGACAACAAAAGAAAGAAAGAGACCTCAATATTATGTAAATAGAGGAAATTTATCTGTGAAATAATATGTGACAATTATTCGGTAGCCATGATAAAACTCCGAGTTTCGGATGCCAAGGTGGAAATCCAAGGGCATTTTCCCGATGGCCAGATAACTGCAGAGATGGTGGCATGGATTTCCACCTCGGCATCTGAAACTCGGAGTTTTATCATGACTACCAAATAATTGTCACATATTATTTTTACAGATATATATATATATATTATATTTTTTGAAATTTGATTTAGTAGTTCAAAACCGAATTTTCCCCTGTAAGTTTGGAATAATATTCCCTCATATTATTATTATTATAATATATATATATGAAGCACGATTTTTTCATGATCAGAGTTGTTCGAAAACCGAGGTACTACTTCTACATAGATACAAACATACAAATATACATATATATGCACATACACACATAAATCCAAATATATACATATACATACAAACACGCATATTCACATGTACATGTACAGATGACCAGAAACGTATATTTACATACATATAAATATATATAAGTAAGCTGTCTCATAAATACAAATACACACAGATCTATATACATATATACATACATATATATATATATATATATATATATACATAGTAGTAGTAACAGAAAAGAGGAATTTGTTTGTCCCCACGTGGTGGATTGTAATGTATATAAGAAATTAAAAAAGGAAAATACGTACACTTACATGGTTTTAATATAATTTTTAATATATCGACCGGTTTCACAATCGCTATTCATGATATAATGTTTAATTTATATGAATATATATTTTAATTTCATTACAAACAACATGGACCAAATTTCTTCTTAAGAAAAAAAATATAAATTAAATATTATATCATGAATAGTGATTGCGAAACCGGTCGATATATTAAAAATTATATTAAAACCATGTAAGTGTGCGTATTTTCCTTTTTTAATTTCTTATATATATATATATATATATATTATATATATATATATATATATATATATATATATGCATATATATGTATATAGGATGTTCAAAAATTATCTTTACAACTTCCAGAATTCATCATCTTAATGTGTCGTGTGCAAAACAATGGATCACATGTGGAAGAGTTCTGATGCTTCTAATAAGACTTTATCTGTTTACCTATGCTTTCCAAAACGCTCCACTGAGTTATCCTTTCATTTTTCACTGAACTCTTCAAACCATAAAGGTAATTTAAGGACATTCTGTACATACATGAATGTGTGTGCATACATACACACACACATGCACACACAGACACACACATATAAACATACATGCTTTGAGAGACAGACGTTCAGACAGACACACAATCTGCTCCAAAAAAAGAAAAAAAAACACAATCTAAGAGCAAAATGCACAATCATACAACTGTACAAGAGGCAAGTGTGAAAATTATCATTGTTATTATTATCATTATTTTTAACATTATCAATATTATTATAATTACAATGGGACAGGGGCGGTGGTGAGAGGTTAAAGGTGAGATGCATAATTATTTTTCAACTGAAGGTGGAATATTTTGACATTTGGTCTCAAACTTGAAGATGACATCAAAGATTTTGCCCCCAAGGCGTTGTGCAAGCCACTCGTTCTTGATGATGGCCATCTTCAGAGAATCACACGAGAAACAGGCATGGTAGTTGGTGTGGATGGCGCGACCCATTCCTTCCAGAATGATTAAGTCAGTCTCACACTGGAGCATCCTGTTGGCGAGGTTCTTGTCAATCAATCTGTCGGCAGGAAAAATATCTGAATTAGTAGGGACATAATTATAATTGGGAGACGGGAAGAGGTGTAGTGTGTGTGTGAAGAGGCAGAGTGTGAGTGGTGTGGTGTGGGCAGAGTGTAAGCGGTGGGGACAGAGTGTGAGTGGTGGGGAAGAGTGAGTGGTGGGGAAGAGTGAGTGGTGGGAAAGAGTGTGAGTGGCGGGGCAGAGTGTGAGTAGCAGGGCAGTGTGAGTGGCGGGGCAGAGTGTGAGTGGCGGGGCAGTGTGAGTGGCAGAGCAGAGTGTGAGTGGCAGGGGCAGAGTGTGAGTGGTGGGGCAGAGTGTGAGTGGCAGGGCAGAGTGTGAGTGGTGGGGGCAGTGTGAGTGGTTGGGTAGAGTGTGATTGGTGGAGCAGAGTGTGAGTGGCAGGGCAGAGTGTGAGTGGCGGGGCAGAGTGTGAGTGGCGGGGCAGAGTGTGAGTGACGGGGCAGAGTGTGAGTGGCGGGGCAGAGTGTGAGTGGCAGGGCAGAGTGTGAGTGGCAGGGCAGAGTGTGAGTGGTGGTGAGCAGAGTGTGAGTGGTGGGGACAGAGTGTGAGTGGTGAGGGCAGAGTGTGGGTGGTGGGGCAGAGTGTGAGTGGTGAGGGCAGAGTGTGAGTGGTGAGGGCAGAGTGTGAGTGGTGAAGGCAGAGTGTGAGTGGTGAAGGCAGAGTGTGAGTGGTGAAGGCAGAGTGTGAGTGGTGGGGCAGAGTGTGAGTGGTGGGGAAGAGTGTGAGTGGTGGGGCAGAGTGTGAATGGTGGGGACAGAGTGTGAGTGGCGGGGGAAGAGTGTGAGTGGTGGAGCAGAGTGTGAGAAAGGAAAGGCAACATGAGAGAGAACAAAACTGGATTGAGAGAGGGAGGGCAACACAGAGTAGAGAAGGACAGAAAGGAGAGAGGGAGAGAGAGAAAGAGAAAGGGAGAGGCAGAGAATAACAAGGAATACCGACCTGAGATCAAGGCATGGAGACCCTTGTCCTGATTCCATCACCAACAGCTGGTTATTGGTCAAAGCTTGTGCTATCACTTTATCCAACTCAGCAATTCGCTTTACAATAATACTTAATTCCGTGTATAAAATATCGTTAAGGCTGGGTCTGGAGTTGGCACAAAGGATCACCTGTGGAGAAATTGTGAAAATAAATGGAAATTAGAATGTAAAACAGAAGGTCAACAGTAAAAGTTAATTTTTTTTTTTTACATAAATTTTCTGTTCTGTATTTTAGAGATGAGGAATTCTGTGCATTATTTACATTATTCACATCAGACTATTGTGTCCTAATCTTGTTATTACCACAACGTTTTGGCTAGTTTACTCTCCAGCCTTCATCAGGTGTCCTGGTGGAATTTTGAACCCAACCCTGAGATCTCATTCCTAAGGTATATTTTTCTGGGGTTATTATTATTATTATTATTATTGTGGAGGCGCGTGGCTTAGTGGTTATGGTATCAGCACCATGATTGTAAGATTGTGGTTTCGATTCCTGGACCGGGCGACACGTGTTCTTGAGTTAAACACTTCATTTCACGTTGCTCCAGTCCACTCAGCTGGCAAAAATGAGTAACGCTGCAATGGACTAGCGTCCCGTCCAGCTGGGGAACATATACGCCATTGAAACTGGGAAACCGGGCCCATGAGCCTGGCTAGGCTTTAAAAAGGGTGCATTTATTTTAGTGGAGGTGCGTGGCTTAGTGGTTAGGGTGTCAGCATCATGATCGTAAGATTGCGGTTTCAATTCCTGGACCGGGCAACACATTGTGTTCTTGAGCAAAACACGTCATTTCATGTTGCTCCAGTCCACTCAGCTGGCAAAACTGAGTAACGCTGCAATGGTACACACACACACACACACACAAATGCTGTGTATGATAGCAAAACGCATCTCATACATTTCAAATTATTGAGGTGCATGCATGCACGTAAGCATATGTATGTATGCATATATCTGTACATGTATGTACATGTACAAATGTTTGTGTGTGTAGGTTTGCACACACATGTATACATGTGCATGTATATTTGCGTGTTTATGCACATGTAACCATTAGTGTCTTTGCATACCATGTAACTGTGTGTGTGTGTGTGTACAGAGGAGCATGGTAACTTACTCAGCTTCGTTGCATGACTTAACCAAAGTAAATAGATGACCCATCTACATACTTTGACCTTAACATGGGGCCCCTCAGCCGCGGAGGCTCCCTGCAACCGCAGGAGTTGCTAAGTGACAGCCCTGAACTTACCTTAGTTCCATCCATGTAACTTTTTTTATTTCAAGGCCCCATCCCTTCAATCAGAATTCATAATCTATGCACCTTTTATTCATAGCTATATTTTACTTTATTCTATCTGAAGCTTAATACTTCACGTTATCCTAAAGAACCTCTTTAAAAGTACAAGGTAAATTCATTGAGGTCTATTACAAATTTCAATAAGCAAAACTTCCAGATATGAATAAAAGAGCACTTTTATAATCCAAACAACTTTTGAAGACAAACATGGCACCCTTTTCACTTCACAAAATCATCGATTAGTTAGGAATAATGAAGCTGAGAGCTAAGTTTGTGTTCACTAGATATAGACAATCCACAAAGTCTGGTACACGTTCGTGGTGCAAGGTAATCTTTTTACAAGAACTTTTGCAGGTACAGTCTTGATCTGGCAGAGTTTCTACAGCTGGATGCTCTTCCTCTCGGAGTGGTTGGCATTAGGAAGGGCATCCAGCTGTAGAAACTCTGCCAGATCAAGACTGGAGCCTGGTGCAGCCATCTAGTTGCCAGCCCTCAGTCAAAATCGTCCAACCCATGCTAGCATGGAAAACGGACGTTAAACGATGATGTTGATGATGATGATGATGATTGTATGACCATTTTATTGCTTGAAATTTTCAGTTAACATGGATAGTTTAATTCTTATTCAACATCTTAACCAAAGTAAATAGATGATTCATCTACGTACTTAGATCTTAACATGGGGGCCCCTCAACCGCGGAGGCTCCCTGCGACCGCAGGGGTTGCAGGGGTTGCTAAGCGACAGCACTGAACTTACCTTAGTTCCATCCATGATTAAGTCCCTGACAAATGGGAAGAGCCCCAGGACAATGTCGGCCCCACTGTTATCACAGAATACCGCAGCACACTTGTAGGCAGGGCCGGAGAGTCTACGGCTGACCCACAGCTCAAAGTCATCGACCAACCAGGGACGAGCTGGAAACAAACAACATCTTATATAATTACTGAAGTAATTAAAATATAGAAATTATGAATTAGAAAAATCAGAACAGAAAACATTCTTTTAGTCTTTGACTTGTTTTCAGTCATTAGACTGTGGCCATGCTGGGGCAACCCCTTGAAGAATTTTAGCCGAATGAATCGACCCCAGTATCATCATCATCATTGTTTAACGTCCGCTTTCCATGCTAGCATGGGTTGGACGGTTCAACTGGGGTCTGGGAAGCCAGAAGGCTGCACCAGGCCAGTCTGATCTGGCAATGTTTCTACGGCTGGATGCCCTTCCTAATGCCAACCACTCCGTGAGTGTAGTGGGTGCTTTTTACATGCCACCGGCACAGGTGCCAGACGAGGCTGGCAAACAGCCACGATCGGAGGGTGCTTTTTACGTGCCACCGGCACGGGGGCCAGACGAGGCTGGCAACGGCCACAATCAGATGGTACTTTTTTCATGCCACTGGCACGGAGGCCAGGCGAGGCTGGCAACGGCCACGAACAGATGGTGCTTTTTACATGCCACCGGCACAAGGCTAGTCGGGGCGGCGCTAGCAATGGCCATGTTTGGATAGTTCTCTTACGTGCCACCGGCACTGGTATCACCGCTACAATTTCCATTGATGTTGATTGATTTCGATTCTCACTTTCTGCATAATTATTTTAAAGCCTGGTGCTTACTCTATCGGCCTCTTTTGCCAAACTGCTAAGTTATGGGGATGTAAACACACCAACACCGGTTGTCAAGTGGCGGTGGGGGACAAACACAAATACAAACACACACACACGTGTATGTATGTGTGTATGTATATGTGTGTGTGTGTGTGTGTGTGTGCGCGCATGTTTGTCTCCCTTTTCCGTTTGAAAATCAGTGTTGGTGTGTTTACATCCTTGTAACGTAGCAGTTCAGCAAAAGAGACCAATAGAATAAGTACCAGTCCCAGATTTAATCAAAGAATAATTACTAGGGTTAATTTGTTTGACCAAAATTTTTCAAAGTCGAGCCATGGCTGTATGGTTAAGAAATTTGCTTCCCAACCACATCGGTCTGGGTTCAATCCCACAGCATGGCCCTTTGGACAAGCACCCTCTACTATAACTTCAGGCTGACCAAAGCCTTGGGAGTGGATTTGGTAGACAGAAACTGAAAGAAGCCCATCATATAAGTGTGTGTGTGAGTGTGCGTGATTGTCCCCCATTACTGCTTGAAGATCAGCGTAGTGTGTCTCCATCCCTGCAACTTAGCAGTTCGGCAAGAGAAACCAACAAAATAACTATCGGTGCCAGACTAAACAAAAAATAAGTATTGTGGTCAATTCATTTGACTAAAATTCTTCAAGGGCAATACTACTGCAGCATGGCCACAGTCTAATGACTGAAACAAGTAAAAGGAAAGAAAAGAAAAATACATACTGTCACTATTATGTTAAACTATCGTATGTCCAAATTTGGCCAAATGCGTATTTTTCAATATTTATTTTTGCTTACAATAGCCGGTTCTTTTGGTCAAATTATCGTATCTCCGGCTGCTTCAGATACCAAGATATCAAAAATTGTCAAAGTGCAATCTCTATAAAGCTGAAGTTGTCTGTGTATGGCAGGTTTGGTAGCCTTCAACTAACACAAGCTCCTCTGAGACCCTGCGACACAAGTTGACCAAAATTGAGAGTATGATAGAAGAAGGCTTGCTCTTCATTCCGTAGAAGAAAAAATTCAAATCGGTCCATGTTAACACCAAAAATTATTTACATCTAAAAGGTGCTTTTTTTCTATGCGTCGCCATTTTTCGGTGTATTTCAACCAGAAAAATGTTCACTTAAAGAGAATAACAAGCTACATGATGCAAAATTTTTACTTTTCGAAAATTCCAATTCCAAAGGGTCGAAACAAACCCGAGCAACGCCAGGCGGTGGCAGGTTTGGTAGCCTTCAACTAACACTATCTCCTCCAAGACCCTGCGGTGCAAGTTCACCAAAATTGAGAGTATGATAGAAGAAGGCTTGCTCTTCATTCCGTAGAAGAAAAAATTCAAATCGGACCATGTTAACACCAAAATTTATTTACATCAAAAAGGTACTTTTTTTTCTATGAAAAACCCTATTTTTTATGATTTTTTGACTGCTGTGTTGGCATTTTTCAGTGTATTTCAACCAGAAAATTGTTCACTTAAAGAGAATAACAAGCTACATAATGCAAAATTTTTACTTTTCAAAAATTCCAATTCTAAAGGGTCGAAGCAAACCCGAGCAACGTCGGGTGATACTGCTAGTAGTGTAATACAAAGGTTTTGCTATGCAATGATGAAACTATCTTTTCATTTCCTGAAAAAGCAACGTTTTGGACTTACGACAGTTTTGCATAATAGCAACGATATATATATATATATATATATATTATATATATATATATATATAGGCGCAGGAGTGGCTGTGTGGTAAGTAGCTTGCTAACCAACCACATGGTTCCAGGTTCAATCCCACTGCGTGGCATCTTGGGCAAGTGTCTTCTGGGCCTGGTGCAGCCTTCTGGCTTCCCAGACCCCAGTTGCACTATCCAACCCATGCCAGTGTGGAAAGCGGACGCTAATGTCTGCACCTACACACACACAAGGACACATTGTTTTGAGTTAATCATGCATTATCTCATAGCTTTGAGATTTGAATGATGTAATTGTTTATTTTTAGAATGACATTGTAGGGTAAGTGTGAGAGGTCAGATATGGCAAGTTAGAACATAAAACAGATGGAAAATTTGGGCTGGACATGGTTGGCTTGACCCTTAGCATTCAGATTACTCCGTCAAATGTTAAGCTTATTTAATCACATGTTTTTAATTAATCGAGTGGCTGTGTGGTAAGTAGCTTGCTCACCAACCACATGGTTCCAGGTTCAGTCCCACTGCGTAGTATCTTGGGCAAGTGGCTTCTGCTATAGCCCTGGGCCGACCAATGCCTTGTGAGTGAATTTGGTAGACGGAAACTGAAAGAAGCCTGTTGTATATATGTATATATATATATATGTATGTGTGTGTGTTTGTGTGTGTGTGTGTCTGTGTTTGTCTCCCCCAACATCGCTTGACAACCGATGCTGGTGTGTTTACGTCCCCGTCACTTAGCAGTTCAGCAAAAAGAGACCGATAGAATAAGTACTGGGCTTACAAAAAGATTAAGTCCCGGGGTCGAGTTGCTCGACTAAAGGCGGTGCTCCAGCATGGCCGCAGTCAAATGACTGAAACAAGTAAAAGAGTAAAGAGTAAGGAGTATATATTCTAACCTTGAATTTTATTCATGGCTTCGGCAAATCCAAAGTTTTGTGTTTCCATGATGTCCACCACTTGTTTCGCGCCCCAGTCGAACATGTTGCCAGCCAGGACACCTTTCACCAGGGAATACATCCGCCCTTCATATTTTTCGTTGTCTAATGTATCCAAACGATTAGCCAGATGGCGAAGAGATAATTCATTTTCAGACAGTTTTAACTGGAAATTGGAGAAAGGCAAAGAGAAGGGAAAAAAGAGACAAATATAAACTTTAAATCAGTTGAAGTCAGATATAAAGATGGCAAAACATATGCAATAACATACACATAGGCGTAGGAGTGGCTGTGTGGTAAGTAGCTTCTTTACCAACCACATGGTTCCGGGTTCAGTCCCACTGCGGAGCACCTTAGTCTAGTATCATCTACTATAGCCTCGGGCCGACCAAAGCCTTGTGAGTGGATTTGGTAGACGGAAACTGAAAGAAGCCCATCGTATATATGTCAGTGGCTGTGTGGTAAGTAGCTTCTTTACCACCACATGGTTCCGGGTTCAGTCCCACTGCGGAGCACCTTAGTCTAGTATCATCTACTATAGCCTCGGGCCGACCAAAGCCTTGTGAGTGGATTTGGTAGACGGAAACTGAAAGAAGCCCATCGTATATATGTCAGTGGCTGTGTGGTAAGTAGCTTCTTTACCAACCACATGGTTCCGGGTTCAGTCCCACTGCGGAGCACCTTAGTCTAGTATCATCTACTATAGCCTCGGGCCGACCAAAGCCTTGTGAGTGGATTTGGTAGACGGAAACTGAAAGAAGCCCATCGTATATATGTCAGTGGCTGTGTGGTAAGTAGCTTCTTTACCAACCACATGGTTCCGGGTTCAGTCCCACTGCGGAGCACCTTAGTCTAGTATCATCTACTATAGCCTCGGGCCGACCAAAGCCTTGTGAGTGGATTTGGTAGACGGAAACTGAAAGAAGCCCATCGTATATATGTCAGTGGCTGTGTGGTAAGTAGCTTCTTTACCACCACATGGTTCCGGGTTCAGTCCCACTGCGGAGCACCTTAGTCTAGTATCATCTACTATAGCCTCGGGCCGACCAAAGCCTTGTGAGTGGATTTGGTAGACGGAAACTGAAAGAAGCCCATCGTATATTGTCAGTGGCTGTGTGGTAAGTAGCTTCTTTACCAACCACATGGTTCCGGGTTCAGTCCCACTGCGGAGCACCTTAGTCTAGTATCATCTACTATAGCCTCGGGCCGACCAAAGCCTTGTGAGTGGATTTGGTAGACGGAAACTGAAAGAAGCCCATCGTATATATGTCAGTGGCTGTGTGGTAAGTAGCTTCTTTACCAACCACATGGTTCCGGGTTCAGTCCCACTGCGGAGCACCTTAGTCTAGTATCATCTACTATAGCCTCGGGCGACTCCGACCAAAGCTTGTGAGTGGATTTGGTAGACGGAAACTGAAAGAAGCCCATCGTATATATGTCAGTGGCTGTGTGGTAAGTAGCTTCTTTACCAACCACATGGTTCCGGGTTCAGTCTCACTGCGGAGCACCTTAGTCTAGTATCATCTACTATAGCCTCGGGCCGACCAAAGCCTTGTGAGTGGATTTGGTAGACGGAAACTGAAAGAAGCCCATCGTATATATGTCAGTGGCTGTGTGGTAAGTAGCTTCTTTACCACCACATGGTTCCGGGTTCAGTCCCACTGCGGAGCACCTTAGTCTAGTATCATCTAATATAGCCTCGGGCCGACCAAAGCCTGTGAGTGGATTTGGTAGACGGAAACTGAAAGAAGCCCATCGTATATGTCAGTGGCTGTGTGGTAAGTAGCTTCTTTACCAACCACATGGTCCGGGTTCAGTCTCACTGCGGAGCACCTTAGTCTAGTATCATCTACTATAGCCTCGGGCCGACCAAAGCCTTGTGAGTGGATTTGGTAGACGGAAACTGAAAGAAGCCATCGTATATATGTCAGTGGCTGTGTGGTAAGTAGCTTCTTTACAACCACATGGTTCCGGGTTCAGTCCCACTGCGGAGCACCTTAGTCTAGTATCATCTACTATAGCCTCAGGCCGACCAAAGCCTTGTGAGTGGATTTGTAGACGGAAACTGAAAGAAGCCCATCGTATATATGTCAGTGGCTGTGTGGTAAGTAGCTTGTTTACCAACCACATGGTTCCGGGTTCAGTCTCACTGCGGAGCACCTTAGTCTAGTATCATCTACTATAGCCTCGGGCCGACCAAAGCCTTGTGAGTGGATTTGGTAGACGGAAACTGAAAGAAGCCCATCGTATATATGTCAGTGGCTGTGTGGTAAGTAGCTTGTTTACCAACCACATGGTTCCGGGTTCAGTCTCACTGCGGAGCACCTTAGTCTAGTATCATCTACTATAGCCTCGGGCCGACCAAAGCCTTGTGAGTGGATTTGGTAGATGGAAACTGAAAGAAGCCCATCGTATATATGTCAGTGGCTGTGTGGTAAGTAGCTTGTTTACCAACCACATGGTTCCGGGTTCAGTCCCACTGCGTGGCATCTTGGGCAAGAGTCTTCTACTATAGCCTCGGGCCGACCAAAGCCTTGTGAGTGGATTTGGTAGACGGAAACTGAAAAAAGCCTGTCGTATATATGTATATATGAGTGTGTATATATATATATATATATATATATATGAATTTGTGGTAAAACATTTTACCTTTGCCCATATAATACAGTAAATGAATTAATTGCATCGCAATTCTTAACATTTATGTATTAACTTTGTTGGGTGCTTTACTGGCAGTATACTGGATATATGTTATCCCATGGAGGGTTGCACTTGCAATCCCTATCTCAATTTCTATATACATATATATAAAAAGTTAATCCAAACATGAAAACACAAAGAGAAAACACAACAACGCAAGGACGTGGAACAAGTATAGTGTTATTGGACGCTCAGGAAAGGAACGCTTCGAGGGGAGCTCTTCGTCAGAAAGATAGAAAAAGGAAAGATCCAAGGAAGAGAAGACGGAGGAAAAGAAATCGCCAACGATACACACACGATCATGTGTATATGTTTGTGTGTCTGTGTTTGTCCCCCCAACACAGACACACAGACACATACACACACACACACACACACACACACATATATATATATTATATATATATATATATATGTGGGACTGAACCCGGAACCATGTGGTTGGTAAGCAAGCTACTTAACACACAGCCACTCCTGCACCTACGTGTAGAAGCATTTTGAAACACTTGTGCTAAAATGCCTGGATTCTTTGTATAATGTCAGCTGTAAGAGTTCAGCTCTCACAGTCATACAGGAGGACTGTTGATACGAAGTTAGGTCAATTCTGACATGAAACTGGGTAAATGTTGACATGAAGTAAGGAAAATATTGACACAAATCTGGGTGAATGTTGACATGAAGTCAGATAAATGATGACAATGTTAAGTACTAGTTGACAAAGCTGGATCAGAGTTACCAGAAAGCTGGCTAAAGACAAAATTGAGCAAATGTTCACAAAGCTGGGTAAATGTGGACAAATCTAGGTAAACGTTGACATGAAGCTGGGAAAATGTCAATATGAAATTGGGTAAATGTTGACAGTACTAGTCCAATATTAGATATGAAGTTGCCAGCTTCGCCTGGCCCTCGTGCCGGTGGCACGTAAAAAGCACCATCCGACCGTGGCCGTTTGCCAGCCTTGCCTGGCCCCCATGCCGGTAGCACGTAAAAAGCACCATCCGACCGTGGCCGTTTGCCAGCCCCGTCTGGCACCTGTGCCAGTGGCACGTAAAAAGCACCATCCGATTGTGGCCATTGCCAGCCTAGCCTGGCCCCCATGCCGGTAGCACGTAAAAAGCACCATCCGACCGTGGCCGTTGCCAGCCTTGCCTGGCCCCCATGCCGGTGGCACGTAAAAAGCACCATCCGACTGTGGCTGTTTGCCAGCCCCGTCTGGCACCTGTGCCAGTGGCACGTAAAAAGCACCCACTACACTCCTGGAGTAGTTGGCATTAGGAAGGGCATCCAGCCGTAGAAACATTGCCAGATCAGAATGGGCCTGGTGCAGCCTTCTGGCTTCCCAGACCCCAGTTGAACCGTCCAACCCATGCTAGCATGGAAAGCGGATGCTAAATGATGATGATGATGATGATGCTGGCCTAAATTTGGGTAAATATTGACATTAAGCTGGTAAATACTGACAGTGACTGTCAAGTAAATGTTGACAAAAATGGGTAAATGCTGACAGAATGAGAGAGAGACAGTTACCTGTGAATAAGCATCCGTGAACATGAATTCCTTGAGGAAGTGTCCAATTGTGTCCAAAAGGCATCGCACTGTGAGAGATCCGTAAGCACTGGAAAAGAGAAAAAGTTTAGCTGGATTAAAGAGTTCTGTTGTATTAAGTCCAACATTCAGTGAGGACAAATAGTAGATAAACCATCATCATCAGCATCATCATCATTTAACAACCATTCCCCAGACTGACATGGGTTACTCTCTCTTTTACTTGTTTCAGTCATTTGACTGCGGCCATGCTGGAGCACCGCCTTTAATCGAGCAACTCGACCCCGGGACTTATTCTTTTGTAAACCCAGTACATATGCAGCCATGCTGGAGTACCACCTTTTTAGTCAAGCAAATCGACCCTAGGACTTATTCTTTCTAAGTCTAGTACTTATTCTATCGGTCTCTTTTTGCCGAACCGCTAAGTGACGGGGACATAAACACACCAGCATCGGTTGTCAAGCAATGCTAGGGGGACAAACACAGACACACAAACACACACACGCATATGTATATACATATATACGACGGGCTTCTTTCAGTTTCCGTCTACCAAATCCACTTACAAGGCTTTGGTCGGCCCGATGCTATAGTAGAAGACACTTGCCCAAGGTACCACACAGTGGGACTGAACCCGGAACCTTGTGGTTGGTAAGCAAGCTACTTACCACACAGCCACTCCTGCGGGTTGGATGGTTTCAACAAAAGCTGGTAAGCCAGAGGGCTGCATCAAGCTCCAATTGCCTGTTTTGGTATGGTTTCTATGGCTGGATGCCCTTCCCAACACCAACCACTTTACAGAGTGTACTGGGTGCTTTTTACGTGGCACCAGCAAAGTAAATAAATATATAACGCCTCGTATTGCATATTATGTATAATTTATTAGTTATCGTTGACCATCGGTTCCGGCCTCGTGTCTCGCTAAATACAGAATAGATATTTAAGTTTCTCCATACAGGGGTTTTCAATGGCGGCCGATTTTCGCGGGGTTCCACTATTCCCTTTCTCTCTCTCCCTCTTTTATGTTGTCTGCCCTCCCCCTCTTCCTTCCCCCTTCCATTGTTAAGAGCATTTTTAAGCCAGCCCGTCAAGTAACGTGCCTCATTTCTTGATTATGTTTTTATCTATCTATCTATTTTATCTACTTACTAATTACTAATACGCTTAAGCAGTTGTCATTGTATTCCCTAATTCCTCTCATCATTATGTGCCGATAATTTCTCCATTTCTCCACCGTCCCTTTATTAATTTTGCCCGTCTTTCAACCTTCGCGTATTCGCGGTGCACCCGCCCTTGCCCACCCCCACCACCAATACCGGATATCTCTATATTTTTGCTCCATCTATACCGGATGTCGCTTCTCCCACCACCATTATAGGTGTCTACTCTTCGAACCCCCCTCTTCAATACGCTATTTCACCATGCATTACCCCTCTCGTGATATCCTATGTTCTACTTGTCTAGAACCTGTCATCGTTTCTCCGAACACCCCTCCCCACTGGTGCTCCCCTATATTTCTGCACCCTCCACCCCCACATAAAAAGCACCATCCAAACGTGGCCGATGCCAGCACCGCCCCGACTGGCTTCTGTGCAGGTGGCACATAAAAAGCACCAACTGACCGTGGCCGATGCCAGACCCCTCTGGCACCTGTGCAGGTGGAACGTAAAAAGCACCCACTACACTCGCGGAGTGGTTGGTGTTAGGAAGGGCATCCAGCTGTAGAAACACTGCCAGACCAGACTGGAGCCTGGGGCAGCCCCTGGGTCCCCAGACCCCGGTCGAAACCGTCCAACCCGTGCTAGCGCGGAAAACAGTCGTTAAACGATGATGATGATGATGATGATGAAGGCACAGGCGTGGCTGTGTGGTAAGAAATTTGCTTCCCAACCACATGGTTCCAGGTTCAGTCCTACTGAGTGACACCTTGGGCAAGTATCTCTTGATATAGCCTCAGGTCAACCAAAAGCTTGTGAGTAGATTAGCTTATGGTCAATTCTGCACCCCACTTCAATCAGTGCCTGGGTCACATGCCCCCACCCCTTGCCCCACCCTAGTTACGCTACAGACCCATTTACAGCTGAGTGGTCAACCAAAGGCTTGTGAGTAGATTGGCTTATTAAGGTCAATTCTGCACCCCACTTTGATCGGCGCCCGGATCACATGACCCCCCCCCTTGCCCCACCCTAGTTACGCTACAGACCTATTTACAGCTGAGTGGACTGGAGCAATGTAAAATGAAGTGGTTTTGCTCAGAAGCACAACACACTGCCCAGTCCAGAAATCGAAACCACAATCTTGCAATCATGAGCACAACATCCTAACCACTATGCCACATGGCCCCCTATATCATCAGAGATTTAAAAAAAATTTTTTTAAATCAGCAAAGATTATTAACCCTTTCATTACCAACCCGGCTGAAACTGCCTCTGGCTCTGAGTACAAATGTCTTGTTTTCAAAAGTTCTGAATTAAAATCTTCCACCAAACCTTAGTCACAATTTATGTTCCTAAAACTAGCTGAATGATAAGTTATTCTACTAAATTCTTTGTTATATTTAAAATAATTGAGAGAAACACAGAGCATCTCAATAGAAATATGGTAACAAAAGGGTTAACAAATGATTAATTTAACCCTTTTGATACAATCTTGTCTGAAACTGCCTCTGGCTCTGTTGTACAAATGTCTTGTTTTCATAAGTTTTGAATTAAAATCTTCCACCAAACCTTAGTCACAACTTATGTTCCTAACACTAGCTTAATGATAGCTAAGTTATTTTACTAAATCCTTTGTTATATTTAAAATTAATTGAAAGAAACACAGAGCATCTCAACAGAAATATGGTAACAAAAGGGTTAACAAATGATCAATTTAACCCTTTTGATACCAACCCATTTGAAACTGCCTCTGGCTCTGTAGTACAAATGTCTTGTTTTCATAAGTTTTGAATAAAAATCTTCCACCAAACCTTAGTCACAATTTATGTTCCTTACACTAGTTTAATGATAACGAAGTTATTTTACAAAATTCTTTGTTATAGTTAAAATTAATTGAAAGAAACACAGAACATCTTAACAGAAATACGGTAACAAAAGGGTTAACAAATGATTAAATTTAACCCTTTTGATACCAACCCATTTGAAACTGCCTCTGGCTCTGTAGTACAAATGTCTTGTTTTCAAAAGTTCTGAATTAAAATCTTCCACCAAACCTTAGCCACAATTAATGTTCCTAACACTAGCTTAATGATAACTAAGTTATTTTACTAAATTTTTTGTTATATCTAAAATAATTGAGAGAAACACAGAGCATCCCAAAATAAATACAGTAACGAAAGGGTTAATATACCATGGGTTCTCGTCGAGCTCTTTTAATCTGTGAAGATATTTCGCTTTGAATTTCTCAGCTCGTTCCATGGCATCATTTCTTCTATCCTGGCTTTTCACAGCCTGGTCTGTTATCTGGGTGGCGGAATAAAAGATTAAACAAAAAATGGCATTTTATTGTGATTTGTTACTGCAACATATAGGATATTTACACATACAGAGTGAGACATTTATTTAAAATATGCAGTATAAATAGATTCTGAAAACACAGTTGTGTATACATAATCTTTTACTTGTTTCAGTCATTTGACTGTGGCCATGCTGGAGCACCGCCTTTAGTTAAACAAATCGACCCCAGGACTTATTCTTTGTAAGCCTAGTACTTATTCTATCGGTCTCTTATGCTGAACTACTAAGTTATGGGGATGTAAACACACCAGCATCGGTTGTCAAGCGATGTTGAAGGGACAAGCACAGGCACACAAACATATATACACACATACCAAATCCACTCACAAGGCTTTGGTTGGCCCGAAGCTATAGTAGAAGACACTTGCCCAAGGTGCCATGCAGTGGGACTGAGCCCGAGACCATGTGGTTGGTAAGCAAGCTACTTACCACACAGCCACTCCTATATAAAAGTATATTTTTAAAAATCTCTAAAAAAAATCTATAGTGACACAAAGACTGGAAAATTTGGTATTTCTTTTTCGTTATTCTTTTACTTGTTTCAGTCATTTGACTGCGGCCATGCTGGAGCACCGCCTTTAGTCGAACAAATCGACCCCAGGACTTATTCTTTGTAAGCCTAGTACTTATTCTATCAGTGTCTCTTTTGCCAAACCACTAAGTTACAGGGACGTAAACACACCAGCATCAGTTGTCAAGCGACAGTGAGGGGGGACAAATACAGACACAAACAAACACATACATGCACACACACGCATATATATAGATATATATACACATATATATATATATATTTAGTACTTATTCTATCGGTCTCTTTTGCTGAACCGCTAAGTTACAGGGATGTAAACACACCAGCATTGGTAGTCAAGCGATGTTGGGGAGACACACACACACACACACACACACACATATATATATATATATATATACCGGGCATGGCTGTGTGGTTAGGGAGCTTGCTTCCCAACTACATGGTTTCAGGTTCAGTCCCACTGCGTGGCACTTTGGGCAGGTGTCTTCTACTATAGCCCCGAGCCGACCGGAGCTTTGTGATTGAATTCGGTAGGTGGAAGTTACTGCCGTGTGTGTATGTGTGCGTATAGCTGCTCAGTGCCTCTCCGAAAGAGAGAGAGGGATATACATATAAACAACGCGCTTCTTTCAGTCTCCGTCTACCAAATCCACTCACAAGGCTTTGGTTGGTGCCCGAGGCTATAGTAGAATACACTTGCCTGATGTGCCACGCAGTGGCACTGAACCCGGAACCGTTTACTCCAGCTGGCTATACGACACGATCTGTGTCCTTATATTTTAAAACAAGAGAATCTAGCACCCCCAATCAGCTCAAAACAATATCTGTGCATCACGATTTCCAGGTTATTTCCCTTCATCAGCACAGAATAACTGTTCGGAAAATGTTGTTATCGATCTATTTTATTCGAGGTAGGCAGTGCCTATCTTACCTACCTAGGCAGCACATCCCTGAAGTATACATATATGATTAGTGCATTTTAGCAGGATGTTAAGATCTGTTTCTTTTTATATATAATTATAACAATGAGGGTCTTTGCAACAGGTTGCTAGACCACATACCGAAGGTACCAGAAATAGCAGCCAGACGACTGTTATTTCTTTTATTACAAAAATATGTCCCACAGACAACAGTATTTGTAACTCATTTTATGGCAAAAAACGAAGAAAAATAATGAAATCAAACAGTCTCCGGTCAATTATGGACGCATACGTTTCTGGATTAAATTATTAAATTAATTATATTTCACCCTTTATCTGTATTGTATATATATATATATACATGATATTTTGGGGTAAATTATTCTTAAAACAGGCCAACTTTGCTAATTGGGTTTCAGCAACTACCTGCATCAGCTTTGTTAAAAATTTCACCTTTAAATATTCTCACACCTTGAATTGATGGCTACAGGACAACTTACCTTGTCCACCACCTGGGCAAAACATTTCAGCCAGTAATTGCGAGCAGAGGAATCTTCTGTCAGGTCAACCGTATCAGGTCTGTAGGAGCTGATGTCCAAAATAAGTGGACAAGGTGTAAGTTCACACTCCAGACATTCCAATTCAAAACTGTCAAACTGAAAAAGAACAAAAAAAAGAAAATGAATGGATGGTGGGGAGGTTAGTAAAAGCGAATATGTATGAATATATAGCATATATAGACACATGTATATGCATATATAAATGTCTGTAAGTGTGTGTGTGTGTGTATATATATATAAATTTATATAAATAAGGATAAGATTGTTAATTTAAAATAAAATAATGATTTTATCAAGTGGCCAGCATGGAAAAAATAACCTTCAAAGGTAATAATTATTAAAATTAAATTAGGGTATCTACGAGATACCACCATGCTGAAAATAGCAGCCATGAACTGACTCTAAAACTGAGTCATGGCTGCTATTTTCAGCATGGTGGTGTCTCATAGATACCCTAATTTAATTTTTAATATATCAAAATGTGACCTTGTGTGTACTATTGGCGATTTTTTTCCTCTGTCTTCCCTTCTCTGGATCTTTCCTTCTCCTATGTTTCCGACGAAGAGCTCCGCTCGAAACGTTAAACCCTCCTTCTTTCCTGAGCGTCCAATAATACTATATTTGTTCCACGTCCTCGCGTTTTTTTGTGCTTTCTTGTTTGGATTAACTATATATATATATATATATATATATATATATATATATATATATAAATACACACACATACATAGACACATGTATATGCATATATAAACTCGTGTGTGTAAGTATTTTTTATCTTTTACCTGTTTCAATCATTAGACTGTGGCCATGCTGGGGCACTGCCTTGAATTTTTAGCCAAATGAGTGAACTGACCTCAGTACTTCATTTTTAAACCTGGTACTTATTTTATTGGTCTCTTTACATCCCTGTAACTTAAAGGTTCAGCAAAAGAGACCGATAGAAGTTATTTTACTAAATTCTTTGTTATATTTAAAGTAATTGAAAGAAACACAGAGCATCTTAAAATAAATACAGTAATGAAAGGGTTAAATTACTTTTATACATGACTTGTCATAAAAACAAACAAACCCTTTTGTTACAATATTTCTGTTAAAACACACTACCACCAGATTTATAATCCTTTCTTACTGTAGGCACAAACTTGCTTTACCAGTAAAGCAAGTTTCTGAATTCATCAACGCCAAACGCAAACTCTTTTCAAAAGAATGATGGGAGAATAGCGGCAAATCATAGAATCGGAATTGGTTGGGCAACATTTGATAAGGACAGAATTGCATTTCAAAACAAATCGCACACCTCGTAAAATCAAATATCTACAACAGGCACAGGAGTGGCTGTGTGATAAGTAGCTTGCTTACCAGCCACATGGTTCCGGGTTCAGTCCCACTGCGTGGCACCTTGGACAAGTGTCTTCTGCTATAGCCTCGGGCCAACCAATGCCTTGTGAGTGGATTTGGTAGACGGAAACTGAAAGAAGCCTGTCGTGTATATATATATATATATATATATATATATATGTTTGTGTGTCTGTGTTTGTCCCCCTAGCATTGCTTGACAACCGATGCTGGTGTGTTTATGCCCTCCCGTTACTTAGCGGTTCGGTAGAAGAGACCGATAGAATAAGTACTGGGCTTACAAAAGAATAAGTCCCAGGGTCGAGTTGCTCGACTAAAGGCGGTGCTCCAGCATGGCCACAGTCAAATGACTGAAACAAGTAAAAGAGTAAAGAGTAACACCTTTGTTTTTTCAGTAGTTTTATAAGGGCTAGAATGTAATAACTGGACTTCTGTTGCTTTACAGAAACTGTTGCATGACACCGCCTTATAATAAGGCGGCGAGCTGGCAGAAACGTTAGCATGCCAGGCGAAATGCTTAGCAGTATTTTGTCTGCCGCTACGTTCTGAGTTCAAATACCGCCGAGGTCGACTTTGCCTTTCACCCTTTCAGGGTCGATAAATAAAGTACCAGTTACACACTGGCGTCGATGTAATCGACTTAATCCCTTTGTCTGTCCTTGTTTGTCCCCTCTGTGTTTAGCCCCTTGTGGGTAGTAAAGAAATAGGTATTTCCTTTGTCATTAGGTTCTGAGTTCAAACACTCGCAATGTTTGACTTTGCCTTTCATGCTTTCAGGGTTGATAAAATAAGGGTCAGTTGAGCAGGTAGGGGATGGGGTCAAAATAAATACAAGTTGATCCCTGGGGTTGACAAAATAAATACCAGTTGAGCACTGGCGCTGATGTAATCCACTTATCCTATCCCCTAAAATAACAGCCTTGTGTTAAGATTTGAAAGCAATAAAATTATTTTCGAAACACCAGATTAATAATGACAAAATTAATTAATTAAATTCTATGTTCTAAACACCAGATTAACCCTTTAATGTTCAGATTACTCTGTTAAATGTAATATTTTTTTTATTCAAATTGTTTTGAATTAATCAAGCATTATCTCATAGCTTTGAGGTTTCAATGATGTGATTGTTTATTTTTAGAATGGCATTGTCGGTTAGGTGTGAAAGGCTAGATATTGCCAGTTTGAATATAAAACATAGAATATGTAGTGACGTCATTTTCCAGTGTGCGCACACGCAACGTCATTCTTCAGTGTGCGTGTGCAGAACGTCATTCTTCAGTGTGCGAGTGCGGGGCTGGAACCTTCTGGAAAGGCATAAGGAAGTTCCCTCATGCACATGCGCTAGAGACTGGGGAAGAAAATTCTATCGCATTCCTTGTTAGCGTCGTTGACTTGAGACATGGCTATTGAAGATAAAGGACGTGTTAAACGTGTGATCAGCCTATTCTCCTGTCCCAGACGCTTGGGATTTGACCTGCTCTGTTGCTGCTAAATTTGTTGTGAGGTTTATCTTACAAGTGTTAAAATTCAGCCTTGCTATATCGAACCAAGTGGATACCAATATACCAATGTACTGCTTTAGTAAATAAGAAAATAAAGAATCATATATATTTTAAGGTTGCGTTTTGTTCCTGACTGGTAGTTTCTGGGAACAAAAAGAAAGGAAATTGTGTTGCACCCAAGTTGCACCCAAAAGGTGTAAAGAATCAACCAGTTCCCTTTACAAATGTTTGGGCCAGATATGGCCGGTTTAAACACTAAAGGGTTAATAATGACAAAAAGTTAATTAAAACGAAGGTAAGGCATTTCAACAGATATACAGTAATGAAAAGGTTGAAGGGAAACAAAGAAATATTATATGTACCGTACAGCTCTTTGTCCGGTTACAT
Organism: Octopus sinensis; assembly: GCF_006345805.1. Classification (NCBI taxonomy): domain Eukaryota; kingdom Metazoa; phylum Mollusca; class Cephalopoda; order Octopoda; family Octopodidae; genus Octopus; species Octopus sinensis. Next base: position 28,116 of record NW_021832847.1, read on the forward strand.
ATCTCCCTGGGACTCGTCAGACCGGAATTATTAGCCAGATTCTCGCCCCAGACATAGTTTTCATCATCTGAGAAAGAACGAAAAGATTAGAGATTTTAATTAGGGTTAGTAATTTATCTTCATTTTTGCATTTGGTTTACAGAGACCTATTGAGTCGAGTACATCAACATCAAAATAAAAATCAAATTGAAATTGTAGTTATGATACCTGTGCTGGTGGCACATAAAAAGCACCATCTGAATGTGGCCGATGCCAGCGCCGCCTTGACTGGCTTCTGTGCTGGTGGCACGTAAAAAGCACCAACCAATCGTGACCGATGCCAGTGCCACCTAGACTGGCTTCTGTGCCGGTGGCACATAAAAAGTCCCATCCGAACGTGGCTGATGCCAGTTCCGCTTAAACTGGCTTCTGTGCCGGTGGCACGTAAAAAGCACCATCTGAACGTGGCCAATGCCAGTGCCGCCTTGACTGGCTTCTGTGCCGGTGGCACGTAAAAAGCACCAACTGATCGTGGCCGCTGCCAGCCTCCCCTGGCACCTGTGCTGGTGGCATGTAAAAAGCACCCACTACACTCATGGAGTGGTTGGCATTAGGAAGGGCATCCAGCTGTAGAAACACTGCCAGATCAGACTGGAGCTTGGTGCAGCCTCCTGGCTTCCCAGATCCCGGTCGAACCATCCAACCCATGCTAGCATGGAAAATGGACATTAAATGATGATGATGATGATGATACTTGATGTGAATTCAGGTGATGAAACAATTTCATTATGTCTAGGGAAAGTCGTTAAGCCAATGACAAAGGAGCTCTGACTAACAAACAACAGATTGATTGTTAAAACAAACACATTAAACAAATGATTGATAAATTAGTTGGATGGATATTTAAGCAATTGACAAGCTATAAAGTAGAACTGGACCAGTGCACGTTTTTATTGGCGTAATGACCCACCCAAGACACAACAAAAGTTGGTTATTTCTGTGTATGAAAAATATAGTAGGAACAGACAAACAATGGAAACACTTGGGTCTTGAGATGGGGGGGTGAGGGGCGGGGTTAGTGTGTGTATGTGCATATACATATGTTTGTGTGTGTGTGTTTAAATGAGTGTGTATATGTGTATGGATTTGTGCAAGTGTGTGTATGCAGGAGTGTATCAGTGTGTGTATTTGTGTGTGGGTGTGTGTGTATGTGTGTGTAAATGGGTGTGTGTGTGTACATGTGTGCATGCATGTATTTGTGTGTGTGTGTGTGTGTACCTAGACAGAATGTACTTGTTACACCTGAACTATCATAATAAGACCCTGTTGACAAGAACCAGTCGAGTGCCCTACCCCCAGCTTTGGACCCGTTGAGTGCCCTACCCCCAGCTTTGGACCCGTTGAGTGCTGCGAGTCAGCAGAATGAAAACACATCATAATGAAAATGCCTTGTGGTATTTAATTCCAACTTTTCACATCCTGAATTCAAATCCCACCATGGGCCACTGCTGGAGAGGTAAACTTAATCCACAGCTCGGTTTAACAGCCTTTAGTAGGGGAGCCAACTCTGTTGCAAGAATTCAAGCCAAGTCTCCAGTTTAGCATTCAGATTATCAAATCATCATCATCATGATCACCACCACCACCACCACCATCACCATCATCATCATCATGATCACCACCACCATCGTCATCGCCGCCGCCGCCGCCGCCGCCGCCGCCACCACCACCACCACCACCACCATCATCATCATCATCATCATCATCATCATCATCATCCAGTGTTTTAAATCCTGGTTTTGTCCCTGTTAATGGAAGTGGTCGGATCTACCTCAATACCATAGCAACTGAGGCAGCCAGGTGCAGCCCACCCCAACCTTTGGGCTGGCTGGTGCTTATTCTCCCTTGTTGTCCTAAGGCGTTTTTGGAGCTGGATTTCCTACGGGGATCATGCCCTTGCTTACCCCCAACCTCAGTTTCTAGACAGCCGCCCCGACTGGCCTCTGTGCCGGTGGCACGTAAAAGTACCATCCGTTCGTGTCCGTTGCCAGCCTCGCCTGGCCCCCATGCTGGTGGCACGTAAAAGCACCATCCGTTCGTGTTCGTTGCCAGCCTCGCCTGGCCCCCATGCCGGTGGCACGTAAAAGCACCATCTGTTCGTGGCCGTTTGCCAGCACCGTCTGGCACCTGTGCGGGTGGCACGTAAAAAGCACCCACTATACTCGCGGAGTGGTTGGCGTTAGGAAGGGCATCCAGCCGTAGAAACACTGCCAGATCAGACTGGAGCCTGGTGCAGCCTCCTGGCTTCCCAGACCCCAGTTAAACCGTCCAACCCATGCTAGCATGGAAAACGGACGCTAAATGATGATGATGATGATGATGATGATGAGTGATCCCGAGACCAAGGCCTCTCTACTACGATTTTTAAGGAATGTGGTGGAAAGCTAGCTCAAGGAGGCAGGGACCTACAATGTGAATTTTCTGATTGCCAATGAGAAAGGGCAATCAGAAAATTTATCCCAATAAATTTTATACAACCCATGGAAACATGGATGTCATGATGATGATGATGATGATGATAATGATGATCTCAACATATAAACAATCAGATCTGACTTACCATCTTCTTCTGCACCAATGAGGAAAGATCCGACGGCACCAAGGTAACCTTCGTGTCGAAGAAACAACGCTTCAGTCTTTGTCTAGAAAATGGTAAAATTCAAGAAAAAAAGAGGAAAAAGTGAATACCATAAGAACAAGTTGGGTGACAGTAAGAAGAATATTTTAATTAACCCTTTAATTAACATATTTCTCGTAAAATAATTAAGTTTGAGAAATATGAAGAATTTAGTAAAATAACTGTCATTATTCGGCCAATGTTTGGAATATAAACTGACATAGAATTTTGGTGGAAAGCTTTAATTTGGATCACTTTTATAGCAACCACATGGTTCTGGGTTCAGTCCCTCTGCATGACACCTTGGGCAAGTGTCTTCTACTATAGCCTTGGGCTGACCAAAGCCTTCTGAGTGGATTTGGTAGACGGAAACTGAAAGAAGCCCATCATTTATACAGGAGTTGGACAAAATAATGAAAATATAGTATCATAATTTTGAAATCTCTATAAAAACCATCAAAAGCTTGTTTATTTTTATGTTTTTTGATTTATTATTAGTGTTCCTTAATGTTTTGCTAAAATTGCTGTTTCTTTTCAGATATCATCAGAAAAAGGTAATTAAACTTCATTAGTTAGACAGATCTATCGGACTTTCAAAGAGGTCAAATTGTTGGTGCTCGTATGGTAGGTGCTAGCATTACGAAAACAGCCAAAATGTTTGGTGTATCAAGAAGTACTGTCTCAAAAGTAATGACAGGCTTTGAAAAAGAGAGAAAAACTTTGTCGAAACAAAACTCTGGAAGAAAACCAAAACTTTCAGATCGGGATTGTCGGACTCTTATGTGAATTGTTAGAAAGGATCTTGTACAGCTCCCAAAATTACTGCAGAGCTTAATGACAACCTCAAGAACCCAGTTTCCACAAAAACTGTTTGCCGGGAGCTGCACAAATCTGAATTTCATGGGAGGGCTGCAACCAGAAAACCACTACTTTCAAAAACAAACGTTGCAAAGCGTTTAGAGTGGAGTAAAATCCTACAGAATTGGTCCCTAGCAGCAATAATAGATAGTCCAGTTGTAATAAAGAAATAGGTATTTCGTCTGCCGCTACGTTCTGAGTTCAAATTCTGCCAAGGTTGACTTTGCCTTTCATCCTTTTGGGGTCGATTAAATAGGTTCCAGTTACGCACTGGAGTTGATGTAATCAACTTAATACATTTATCTGTCCTTGTTTGTCCCCTCTAAGTTTAACCCCTAGTGGGTAATAAAGAAATAGGTATTTCGTCTGCCGTTACGTTCTGAGTTCAAATTCCGCTGAGGTCGACTTTGCCTTTCATCCTTTCGGGGGTCGATTAAATAAGTACCAGTTATGCACTGGAGTTGATGTAATCAACTTAATACATTTATCTGTCCTTGTTTGTCCCCTCTAAGTTTAACCCCTAGTGGGTAATAAAGAAATAGTATTTCGTCTGCCGTTACGTTCTGAGTTCAATTCCGCTGAGGTCGACTTTGCCTTTCATCCTTTCGGGGGTCGATTAAATAAGTACCAGTTATGCACTGGAGTTGATGTAATCACTTAATACATTATCTGTCCTTGTTTGTCCCCTCTAAGTTTAACCCCTAGTGGGTAATAAAGAAATAGGTATTTCGTCTGCCGTTACGTTCTGAGTTCAAATTCCGCTGAGGTCGACTTTGCCTTTCATCCTTTCGGGGGTCGATTAAATAAGTACCAGTTACGTACAAACACTGACCCGCACCACACCACCAAGCTATGCTCAGTATCACTGACCATCACCACCACCACCACCATCATTATCATCACTATTGGCTACTAGCATGTTATAGTCAGTCTTACAGCCACTCCACTACTGACCTGTGGTCACTATTCCCACCACTACCCCTACAACTGACCGACAGCCAAACTAAGAACCAAAGCCACTCACTCACTCACTCACCTTGGACCAATATTTGATGGAACCGCTGAGTATGTGCATGGTCAGCGGGTTGCTGCGGATGAATCCGCCACCAAAGTAGATCTTATTGCAGTGATGTAGTTCTGCATAGAGGGATGAAATCTGTCCGATGTCGTTGCAGATAAGAAAGAGGAGGCTGGAGATTGCATCGGCCGACTTGTAATTTGCATCATCTAGACAAAGTAGACCAAAATTGTGAGAGATTACATTTGGGAGTCAGGTACAGGGTTTCCTTATACATTTTTAAAGGAAGTGGAGTGACCGGGGTCAGTTTTATTGACACTTAAAACTCTGGCATTTAAACTAGTCAATGTGTTTTACCCGTTTTATGTCCAAAATGGCTAGATCTGACCTCTTACACGTACCCTACAATGCCATTCTAAAAATACACAATCACATTATCGACATCTCAAAGCTATGAGATAAAGCATGATTAATTAAAAACGTGTGATTAAATAAGCTTAACATTTGAGGGAGTAATCTGAATGCTAAGGGTCAAGCCAACCATGTCCAGCCCAAATTTTCCACCCGTTTTATCTCCAAACTGACCATATCCAATACATCACACCTACCCTACAATGTCGTTCTAAAAATAAACAATAGCATCGTTCAAATCTCAAAGTTATGAAATAATGTATGATTAACTCAAAACAATGTGTGCATGTGTGTGTGTAGGTGCAAATATCATCATCATCATCATCATTTAGCGTCCGTTTTCCATGCTAGCATGGGTTGGACAGTTCAACTGGGGTCTGGGAAGCCAGAAGGCTGCACCAGGCCCAGTCTGATCTGGCAGTGTTTCTACAGATGGATGCCCTTCCTAATGCCAACCACTCCGTGAGTGTAGTGGGTGCTTTTTATGTGTCACCGGCACAGAGGCCAGGCAAGGCTGGCAACGGCCACGATCGGATGGTGCTTTTTACGTGCCACTGGCATGGAAGCCAGTCGGGGCGGCGCTGGCAATGGCCACGTCACTGGCAACGGCAAATATACACATACATATTTCGGTTTTGGATTTGGTTTGCAAAATTCTTTTTATGAGTTTGTGTGTTGAAGCATATTCTGTTGTGTCTGTGGAGAGTCATTTTCTTCTTGTGCCTTATAATATAACACACTCACCGGTAAAATTTCCACAACGAAAATTTTAGGAAAATGAAAATAAGAAATAAGTGGAAATTTTACCAGTGAAGTCCCACTGCGTGGCACTTTGAGCAGGTGTCTTCTACTGTAGCCCCGAGCCAACCGAAGCTTTGTGATTGAATTCGGTAGGCGGAAGTTACTGCCGTGTGTGTATGTGTGCATATAGCTGCTCAGTGAATCTCCAAAAGAGAGAGTGTTAAATTATAAGGCACAAAAAGAAAATGACTCTCCCCAGACACAACAGAATACACATACATACACACACACATAAATACATGCACACATAAATACACACACACATAAATACACACATATACACTTGTCTTCGCAATCACACACAATATATATATATGTATGTATGTATATATACAAATCTTCATAATCACATACACACACAACTTCACAGACACAGATACACACACCTAACCACTCATGTACATAACTGACAGATCTACACACATCGGTGGAACTCACCTGTTATGTCGTGTCTCAGGTAAGGGGCTTTACCAAAGCTACTAGCCAGAAGTTCGGCAGGTAAGTTAAGGGCTGTGGTATTCAATCCATAGATGTCCTTCACCAACATATCCACATTTTGGCTGTTGCCCTCTTCAGCCAGAAGCAGCAACTCATTAAAGCTCTTTGCAGGTCACATTTCACAATTGGTACAAGTGTAGATGTATATGTGTGTGTGTGTGTGAGTTTGTTGTGTAGGGAGGTTGTTCATATGTATATGTAGTGTGTGTGTGTGTATATGTATGCATGTGGTTGTGAGTGTGTGTTTTCAATAAAGAAAGAGAGAAGATCAAATATCAATATCAATCAAAACAACAACAAAATAATTACAACATAATAATAATAATAATAATAATAATAAATGCCCAGATGCAGTACCAGGCAATGGCTCTCATGGCTTCTGATCTTAACTGATTGGAAGTGTTATCATGTACATTGTTCTGTCTTGGTATAAAAGATGGGTTACAGCAAATATTCTGCTCAATACCACAGATTTGCTTGTCAGTTGTTTGACCTTAACCAGTTGAGCATGTCCCTTGGTGGCTGATGATATGTGCATCTCTGATCACGAGCAGAAGTAGTGGGGGAGCATCATAGCCATGTGTTGAGAGGGATTCTTTGGAGTTTGAATAATTCACCTCTGGAAACATAGGTGTTTCGTTCAACATCCTTAAACAATCCTTATTGAGGGATGGGCCACTTGACCAGAAGAAATTTCTAACTGGGCCCCACCTGCAAGGTTATGCACTGTTTATCTTGATATGAAATCACCATGTCGCACACATTTGGTTGTGATGCATGTGCCTGGTATCAGACGGGTAATCATGATGGGTATACTGGGCTTCGTATATTTTACCCCAGTGTCACTTTGATGGCATGCACTGCTCTCTCACTAAATAATAATAATAATAATAATAAAAAGGGAGAATTTGGAGAATGAGAGCAAATTTGAAATAGAAAGAATTTGGAGCATGAAAACGGTGAAGGCTATGCCTATAATAATTGGTGTGTTTGGAACTGTAAGCAAAGATGCAGACAAATGGCTGAAGAAGATTGGAATTGAATGCCTGGTAGAGCCTAACAGAAAGTTTGTCTCTTAGAGATAGCAAGGATTATCAGGAGGGTTCAACACACTTGAATGTTTGTTTTTTCTTATTCCTCTCTGCTGAAGAGCGTACGCTCAAAACATAAAAGACTTTCTCATTTTACCCGAGCGTCAAAATACACCTACATGTTGTTTATACACTTGTCTTCATCTTTTGTTTTTCTGCAAATTTCTATTACATAAAGACCCCCTTCGGTCATGAATGACCATGGGATTGCACCTAGAAAGTTACCCTCCTAGACACAAGTCCGGGCAAGGTTGTTTATGGAAGACCAGCAGTCGCCCATGCATACCGGCCTACCCTCTCCACGCCACCAGTGTTATCCAAGGGAAAGACAAAGGTCGATACAGCTTGGCACCTGTGACGTCGCAACTCATTTCTACAGCTGAGTGAACTGGAGCAACGTGAAATAAAGTGCTTTGCTCAAGAACACGACACGCAGCCCGGTCCGGGATTCGAGCTCACAACCTCACGATCGTAAGCTCGATGCTCTAACCACTGAGCCATGCGCCTTCACTTCTATTACATACATACATATACAAGTACATAAACATGTGCCAAGCAGGAGCACAACTGATGCTATATTCCTAGCCTTGAATATAGCATGTCCCCCCTGTCATACAAGTAAGGTTATTCATTTCCAGTCCTCCATGAAATTTTGTGAAAGCAACATGTCTTACCATGGAGAAATACTACCATGTATGGATACAAGTGAGGGCTGGTAACGGGAATGCCTCAATGTGTTCTGGGGTCCATCCACCCCCATCAAAGCATGGAAAGGGGACATTAAAATCACCACCATCGTCAACATCACCATTATCATCTTCCACTCACTTTGTACACAAGCATGGCTTGGACAGGTTGTCATGGCAGCGAGCTGGCGGAAACGTTAGCACGCCGGGCGAAATGCTTAGCGGTATCTCGTCTGCCGTTACATTGTGAGTTCAAATTCCGCCGGGGTCGACTTTGCCTTTCATCCTTTCGGGGTCGATAAATTAAGTACCAGTTACGCACTGGGGTCAATGTAATCGACTTAATACCTATGTCTGTCCTTGTTTGTCCCCTCAATGTTTAGCCCCTTGTGGGCAGTAAAGAAATAGGTATTTTGTCTGCCGTTACGTTCTGAGTTCAATTTCCACTGAGGTCGACTTTGCCTTTCATCCTTTCGGGGTCGATAAATTAAGTACCAGTTACACACTGGGGTCGATGTAATCAACTTAATACCTATGTCTGTCCTTGTTTGTCCCCTCTATGTTTAGCCCCTTGTGGGTAATAAAGAAATAGGTTGTCATGGTCTGAAGTACTTTTTATTCAGAATTGCTGCCCTTCCAGACAATTCCGAGGACTGCATCTTACTCGTGCATTCCAATTTCAAACATAGTTCTATAGCTAAATGCTCTTCCTTACATTGACCACTTTACAGTGAGCAATAGGTGTATTTTACTGTGGCACCAACACTAGGAGGGTGCCATGAACAGCAAACAAAAACAAACCAATCATTACCTTTCCTTTGGTAAGTAATGAACCAAGACCCCAAAAAGTGGCGCCGCCAGTGGCTGTTCCTCCGACCCATTCGTATTTATTCTCGGATTCAACCTAGGGATAAAAAAAAGAGAGAAATTACAAGAAATAACACAATTAAAGCAGGGTATTACAAAAGTTTAACAAGTTCCTTAAAATATTGGGCACAAAAGATTACTACATAAATAATCATTCTCAAGGACATGCTTAACCCTTTAGTGTTCAGATTATTCAATCAAACATAATGCTTATTGATTCCCATTGATTTGAATTAATCATGCATTATCTCATATCTTCAAGATCTTGATGGTGTAATTACTTAATGTAGAATAACATTGTAGGGTAGGTGTGAGAGCCTGGATCTGGTCAGTTTGAACATAAAACAGATTAAATATTTTGGCCGGATATGGCCGGTTTAAATACTAAAGGGTTAAGATAGTTTCCAGAAGGAATTATTAAACAGTTCAGTGGGATATTGGTATTGGTATTGTATCTGTATATTCAAACCAATATCCCAGTGAACTGTTTAATAATTCCTTCTGGAAACTATTCCTTCCAATATTTTAAGTATTTATAGGCATGAGGTTAGAAAGGAAAGCTATGTGGGTGGGACGTTTGTTTTTGGAACCCAGTGCCTTACTGCATGTCTGTCGGTAAGCTAATATCTTGTGAGTGAAAATGGTAGATGAAAACCGAAGTTCATCAGGTGTGTGTTTGTATGTATATATGTATGTATGTATATGTATGAGGGGTCACTGAAAAGTTCCTGGCTTTTGGTAACAGAAAATACAGGAGGATCAGTTAATTGTGATTTTATTCACAAAAATCAATGGAAATTGTAGTTGTGATCCCTGTGCAGGTAGCACGTAAAAAGCACCATCTGAACGTGGCCGTTGCCAGCCTTCTCTGGCCCCTGTGCCGGTAGCACATAAAAAGCACCATCTGAACGTGGCCAATGCCAGCACCGCCTTGACTGGCTTCCGTGCCGGTAGCACATAAAAAGCACCATCTGAACGTGGCCGTTGCCAGCCTTCTCTGGCCCCTGTGCCGGTAGCACGTAAAAAGCACCATCTGAACGTGGCCAATGCCAGCCTTCTCTGGCCCCTGTGCCAGTAGCACATAAAAAGCACCATCTGAACGTGGCCAATGCCAGCCTTCTCTGGCCCCTGTGCCAGTAGCACATAAAAAGCACCATCTGAACGTGGCTGTTGCCAGCCTTCTCTGGCCCCTGTGCCGGTAGCACATAAAAAGCACCATCTGAACATGGCCGATGCCAGCCTTCTCTGGCCCCTGTGCCGGTAGCACATAAAAAGCACCATCTGAACGTGGCCGATGCCAGCCTTCTCTGGCCCCTGTGCCGGTAGCACATAAGAAGCACCAGCTGAACGTGGCCGTTGCCAGCCTTCTCTGGCCCCTGTGCCGGTAGCACATAAAAAGCACCATCTGAACATGGCCGATGCCAGCCTTCTCTGGGCCCTGTGCCGGTAGCACATAAAAAGCACCATCTGAACGTGGCCAATGCCAGCCTTCTCTGGCCCCTGTGCCGGTAGCACATAAAAAGCACCATCTGAACATGGCCGATGCCAGCCTTCTCTGGGCTCTGTGCCGGTAGCACATAAAAAGCACCATCTGGACGTGGCCGATGCCAGCCTTCTCTGGCCCCTGTGCCGGTAGCACATAAAAAGCACCAGCTGAACGTGGCCAATGCCAGCCTTCTCTGGCCCCTGTGCCAGTAGCACATAAAAAGCACCATCTGAACGTGGCCAATGCCAGCCTTCTCTGGCCCCTGTGCCAGTAGCACATAAAAAGCACCATCTGAACGTGGCCAATGCCAGCCTTCTCTGGCCCCTGTGCCGGTAGCACATAAAAAGCACCATCTGAACGTGGCCAATGCCAGCCTTCTCTGTCCCCTGTGCCAGTAGCACATAAAAAGCACCATCTGAACGTGGCCAATGCCAGCCTTCTCTGGCCCCTGTGCCAGTAGCACATAAAAAGCACCATCTGAACGTGGCCAATGCCAGCCTTCTCTGGCCCCTGTGCCGGTAGCACATAAAAAGCACCATCTGAACGTGGCCGATGCCAGTGCCGCCTTGACAGGCTTCTGTGCCAGTGGCACGTAAAAAGCACCAACCGATCATAGCTGTTGCCAGCCTCGCCTGGCACGTAAAAAGCACCCACTACACTCATGGAGTGGTTGGCGTTAGGAAGGGCATCCAGCCGTAGAAACACTGCCAGATCAGACTGGAGCCTGGTGCAGCCTCCTGGCTTCCCAGACCCCGGTCGAACTGTCCAACCCATGCTAGCATGGAAAACGGACGTTAAACAATGATGATGTTGACACTTCCCTCTCAGATTCACATCCAGAAACTGGTTACCAATGTATTCACTTTAAAACAAATAAATTTTTGGCTAAATATCAGTGTTTTTTTCGGTCTTTTTCCTGCCTGTCTCAAAGAGGCATTCACACATGACATAAGAGGGTAGAGGGCAGGACAGTTAGATTGAGAGCAGAGGTGTGGTATGGTGGAAGAAGTGGGGTAGAGTGGTGGGCAGAGGAATTATGCTGTGGGCAGAGTCATGTGGTGGGATAGCGTGAAGAGCAGAGGAGTCACATAGTAGGCAAATATGCCATGTGATGGGTAGAGGAGTCATATAGTGGACAGAGGAGTCGTGTAGTGGGCAAATATGCCATGTGATGGGTAGAGGAGTCATATAGTGGGTAGGGCAGAGGAGTCATGTAGTGGACAGAGGAGTCGTGTAGTGAGCAAATATGCCATGTGATGGGTAGAGGAGTCATATAGTGGGTAGGGCAGAGGAGTCATGTAGTGGACAGAGGAGTCATGTAGTGGGTAGAGGAGTCGTGTAGTGGGCAAATATGCCATGTGATGGGTAGAGGAGTCATATAGTGGGTAGGGAAGAGGAGTCATGTAGTGGACAGTGGAGTCATGTAGTGGGTAGAGGAGTCATGTAGTGGGCAAATATGCCATGTGATGGGTAGAGGAGTCATAGTGGGTAGGGCAGAGGAGTCATGTAGTGGACAGAGGAGTCGTGTAGTGGGCAAATATGCCATGTGATGGGTAGAGGAGTCATGTAGTGGGTAGGGCAGAGGAGTCATGTAGTGGACAGAGGAGTCATGTAGTGGGTAGAGGAGTCATGTAGTGGGCAAATATGCCATGTGATGGGTAGAGGAGTCATATAGTGGGTAGGGCAGAGGAGTCATGTAGTGGACAGAGGAGTCGTGTAGTGGGCAAATATGCCATGTGGTGGGTAGAGGAGTCATATAGTGGGTAGGGCAGAGGAGTCATGTAGTGGACAGAGGAGTCGTGTAGTGGGCAAATATGCCATGTGATGGGTAGAGGAGTCATATAGTGGGTAGGGAAGAGGAGTCATGTAGTGGACAGAGGAGTCGTGTAGTGGGCAAATATGCCATGTGATGGGTAGAGGAGTCATAGTGGGTAGGGCAGAGGAGTCATGTAGTGGACAGAGGAGTCGTGTAGTGGGCAAATATGCCATGTGATGGGTAGAGGAGTCATGTAGTGGGTAGGGCAGAGGAGTCATGTAGTGGACAGAGGAGTCATGTAGTGGGTAGAGGAGTCATGTGATGAGCAGAGGAGGTGTGTGGTGACCAGTGGGGTAGTGTGACATCAACAAAAAAAAACTCTGAAACTGACCTTGGTAATAATTACACCGGAGCCAATGTTGACCAGCAAGAAAGGATAAAGGATCGAGTCGACTCCTTGGAACTTACACTCAGGATCTTGGTATCTTTGGAAAATAAAGGCCTCATCTGGAATGTTCTTCAACAGGAAATTACAGCCCTTAATTAGGCAATTCACTTCATTTTCCATTAAAAGTCTGTAACAAAGCAAATATTCAAGGTTTCAATAAACCAAATGTCTTAATCAAGGGACTGGAGACATATTCTTGAAAAAGGGAATGGAAGTCCAAGCATGGCCATCATTTTGAAGGCAGTCTTTCAAAGATTGAAAAGGGTTATTTAGGAAGGTTACCCATTGTGCAGCAAATTGAGTAAGTGTCTTCCACTATAGCACCACACCAGCCAAAGCCTTGTGAGGGGATTTGGTAGATGGAAACTGAAAGAAGCCCATGGTGTGTGTGTGTGTGTGTGTGCGTGCGTGCGTGTATGTCTTCTTTCTGCTATAAGAGCATTTTCCTTCAAAAACTGAAGAAAACAATCTCCTTGCTGTTTCTGAAATAATTCCACTCTCGGTGAAGACATATCGAATATAATATTCTTTTCTACTCTAGACACAGAGCCCGAAATTTTGGGGGAGGGTTCAGTCGATTAGATCAATCCCAATACGCACTGGTACTTCATTTATCGACCCCGAAATGATGAAAGGCAAAGTCAACCTAAGTGAAATTTGAACTCAGAACATAAAAACAGATGAAATACCACTAAGCACTATTCACCTTGCTTGTGCTTGTGCCACGAAAAAAGCACTACGTCCACTCTGCTGAGTGGTTGGTGTCAGGAAAGGCATCCAGCTGTAAAAATCCTGCCGAAACAGTTACAGGAGTCTGGTGCAGGCTTCAGCCTGGCCAGCTCTTGTGAAACCGTCCCACCCATGCTAGCATAGAAGGCAGAGGTTAAACGATGATGATGATATATATATATATAGGCGCAGGAGAGGCTGTGTGGTAAGTAGCTTGTTTACCAACCACATAGTTCCAGGTTCAGTCCCACTGCGTGGTACCTTGGGCAAGTGTCTTCTACTATAGCCTCGGGCCGACCAAAGCCTTGTGAGTGGATTTGGTAGACAGAAACTGAAAGAAGCCCGTCGTATATATGTATATATATATATATATATATATATATATATATATATGTGCATGTTTCGGTTTGTGTGTCTGTGTTTGTCCCCCTAGCATCACTTTACAACCAATGCTGGTGTGTTTATGTCCCCGTTACTTAGCAGTTCGGCAAATGAGACCGATAGAATAAGTACTGGGCTTACAAAAAGAATAAGTCCCGGGGTCGAGTTGCTCGATTAAAGGCGGTGCTCCAGCATGGCCGCAGTCAAATGACTGAAACAAGTAAAAGAGTAAAAGAGATATATATACATACATACATAAATATATGCATAAATATATACATATATATGCATGTGTGTGTATACACATACACACACATATAGATACTATTTTATTAAAGCCCAAAAACACTTAGTGTTACTCATGAGTCTTATGTTACCATTCATCAAACAGGTTTGATAATACAGACTAACCTGTCTTTGTGTTTGTATTGTGTGTGTCCTCTATTACCACTTAACATGTGTTGGTTTGTTTACATCCCCAGAGCTTACCAATTCAGCAAAAGAGACCAATAAAATAAGTGGCAGGCTTAAAAACAAAAATTAGTACTGGGGTTGATTTGTTTCACTAAACCCGTCAACTTTGTGCCCCAGTATGGCCACATTCTGAAACAATTGACTGAAACAATTAAAAGAACAGAGATAAATACAGGGAGAGAGTTTAAACTAAAGAAACACTTACTCTAGACCTAATTTCTTCTCAATAAGATCCTTGTGCTTCCAGGAACCCCCACCTGTAGCCTTAATACTTTTGGTCTTCAGGGCATTGGTACTCTTGAGAAGATTCTCTTGTATGTAATCAATGCAGGTTTCGATATATTTTGTTTCAAATTGAATGAAATATAGACGTGGGACATACTCATCGGTTTCTGAGACTTCATAGATACTGGTGGACTGTAAAATAAGCAGAAATTAATACAATAAGATAAGAATTTATGATTCGAAATTGAACCAATCCTATGACTGGCACCCGGCAGATGCCAGGACCCCTGGACTGGAGATATGTAAAAAGCACTATCCGAATCGTGGCCGATGCCAGCGCCGCCTCGACTGGCTTCCGTGTCGGTGGCACGTAAAAAGCACCATCCGAATCGTGGCCGAAGCCAGTGTCGCCTCGACTGGCTTCCGTGTCGGTGGCACGTAAAAAGCACCATCCGAATCGTGGCCGAAGCCAGTGCCGCCTCGACTGGCTTCCGTGTCGGTGGCACGTAAAAAGCACCATCCGAATTGTGGCCGAAGCCAGTGCCGGTGGCACGTAAAAAGCACCATCCGAATCGTGGCCGAAGCCAGTACCGCCTCGACTGGCTTCCGTGTCGGTGGCACATAAAATGCACCAATCCGACCGTGGCCGATGCCAGCCTCGCCTGGCACCAGTGCAGGTGGCACGTAAAAAGCACCCACTACACTCACGGAGTGGTTGGCGTTAGGAAGGGCATCCAGCTGTAGAAACATTGCCAGATAAGACCGGAGCCTGGTGCAGCCTTCTGGCTTCCCAGATCCCCGGTCGAACCGTCCAACCCATGCTAGCATGGAGAATGGACGTTAAACGATGATGATGATGATGATGAAATACAGTTGTGTATTCAAAGCGATGAGGAATTATTCAAAAAATACCTTAGGAATGAGAATCCATAAGCGGAAAGTGTAACCTCTTGAAAGAGCTGTTCTTCACTCCTGCTCTAGAGTGTCAGCTGCGGGATCACTCCGAAAAGCTCTATCTGCGACGATTTCATCTCAATCGAAAGAGAGGGCCTTCTCCGTCCAGGTTGCGGATCCATGGAATAAGCTGCCGGACGAGATAGTGAAGATGCCGACGACCACTCGGTTCAAAGTCTCTCTTGACCAGAAATGGCCTGAACTCTTTGCATGAACACCCTCCCTGTACATAACTCCCTGTCCCCCTACATGGCCTCACAACATCATAAGCGGAAAGTATAACCTCTCGAAAGAGCTGTTCTTCACTCCTGCTTCAGAGCGTCGGCTGCGGGGTCACTCCGAAAAGCTCTATCTACGACGATTTCATCTCAATCGAAGGAGAGGGGCTTTCTCCGTCCAGGTTGCGGATCCGTGGAATAAGCTGCCGGACGAGATAGTGAAGATGCCGACGACCACTCGGTTCAAAGTCTGTCTTGACCAGAAATGGCCTGAACTCTTTGCATGAACACCCTCCCTGTACATAACTCCATGTCCCCCTACATGGCCTTGCTTTTTGCTTTTTGAGCCAAAAAATTAACTTAAATTAACCCAGGTTCGAAATTTCACCCAAGACACCTGATGAAGGCTGGAGAGTATATCAGCCGAAACGTTGTGTTAAAAACAAACAAGATGAGGACAAATATCCATCAAATGTAAATAATGTAAATAATGTGCATTTATGAAATTCAGAAATTTTGTGTTTGTGTCCAGCATGCAAGAAGACCACTGGAAGAGAGGCACTCCTCAGCTTTTACATTATTTACATGCAACGGATATTTGTCCTCATCTTCTTTGTTGTTATACCCTCCAGCCTTCTCCAGGTGTCTTGGGGAAATTTCAAACCTGGGTTCTCATTCCTAAGATATTTTTTGATGTTATTATTATTATTATATTATTATTATTATTGTTCAGGTCACTGCTTGGAATCGAACTCGGAATCTTGGGGTTAGAGCGCGGGCTACTAACCCCAAGATTCCGAGTTTGATTCCAAGCAGTGACTTAAACAATAACAATAATAATAATATGAAGTATATTTGCCACTTAAATGTGGCTAACCACTAAGGGTGAATGCTACTGTAGCTTGTAGCCCCAGGAGAACATCTTCTCCAGCTGGCTTTAGACACACACTTTCTGTGCCCTATCAGTATTTGCAAAGGGAAGCCATCCTTCCCATTGTCGACTTGACATGATATGCATGACCTGGGTTTCTGGGTATTTACCTGTTGTCAGTGCACAACAATCACCCATCTTCGATGCGAAGGGGTCTCAATGCAAATACATATATCCTTTTTCCAGTGACAAATAATAATAATAATAACATCGAAAAATACCTTAGGAATTTCCCAAAGACACCTGATGAAGGCTGGAGGGTACATCAGCTGAAACGTTGAGTTAACAACATACAAGATGAGGACAAATATCTCTCGAATGTAAATAATGTAAATAATGTACATAATTCCTCATCACTTAAATATAGAACTGTATCCTCAGCTTTCATTAAAGCATCTTTTTAGGAGAAGGTCACTTTGATATAAAACCAGACATACAAGAAATGGCATTTGACATTTTGGAGATCTTTCGCTTGAGCTTCAGATTATGGCACTTCCACAATCTTGAGTCTGTGACCAATATTGGCACTGAATATCTTGCCCCCAGCTTGTCTCTGGATTATGTCAATGGGATGGAGAGGGTCTCAGGTGCTGGGCAAGCCTTATTGCTAACATTTCGCATGGGTAATGGTCAGTTCCCCCTCCATGGACAGTGAGGCTCACCAATGGAGAGGTTCTTAAGCAGATCAGGCCAAAAATGTCGCTAGAAGCTAGGATCACCAAGCATATATTGGCATATTTCGGTCATATTATGCGGAGAAAATCCCTGGAGAAGGACATCATGCTCGGAATGGTCAGCGGCAGGAGTAGAAGAGGCCGACCAATGGAGAAGTTCTTAAGCAGATCAGGCCGAAAATGTCGCTAGAAGCTAGGATCACCAAGCATAGATTGGCATATTTCGGTCATATTATGCAGAGAAAATCCCTGGAGAAGGACATCATGCTCGGAATGGTCAGTGGCAAGAGATGAAGAGGCCGACCAAGAAGCCACTGGCTTGACACCATCAAGAGTAGATACCGGAATGGACATGGACAATCTGAAAGTGGCCCAGGATAGAACTGACTGGAGGACACTGATCCAACAAGTAACCGAGAGTCGACTTCGACTGAGTGGATAGATAGATAGATGGAGCTCGGAATGGTCAGTGGCAAGAGAGGAAGAGGCCGACCAAGAACCCGCTGGCTTGACACCATCAAGAGTGATACCGGAATGGACATAGCCAATCTGAAACTGACTGGAGGACACTGATCCAACGAGTGACCGAGAGTCGACTTCAACTGAGCGGATAGAGAGAGAGAGAATGGTCAGTTATAAGGTTAAATGCCTTATAGCAGTGTTTCTCAAACTGTTTTTTTATAATGATGCCAATATTGGTCACAGGCTCAAGATTGTGGAAGTGCCATAATCTGAAGTTCAAGCGAAAGATCTCCAAAATGTCAAATGCCATTTCTTGTATGTCTGGTTTTATATCAAAGTGACCTTCTCCCAGAAACATGCTTTAACGAAAGCTGAGGATACAGTTCTATATTTAAGAGATGAGGAATTATGTACATTATTTACATTATTTACATTCGAGAGATATTTGTCCTCATCTTGTTTGTTGCTAACACAACCTTTCGGCTGATATACCCTCCAGCCTTCTTCAGGTGTCTTGAGGAAATTTCGAACCTGGGTTCTCATTCCTAAGGTATTTTTCGATGTTATTATTATTATTATTATTGTTCAGGTCACTGCTTGGAATCGAACTCGGAATCTTGGGGTTAGTAGCTCACGCTCTTAACCACTATGCCCGTGAGCATATGGCGTAGTGGTCAAGAGCGTGGGCTACTAACCCCAAGATTCTGAGTTCGAGTCCAAGCAGTAATCTGAACAATTGATTGATTGATTGATTCTAGTTTCAGCTCATGAGCTGTGGCCATGCTGGGGCACCGCCATTTAATAATAATAATAATAATAATAATGATAATAATAATAAAATTTATGTGACAGAAGGAGTGAAGTACTGGTTTAAACCCTAATGGTAATCAACCTGCCTGGGTTAGGTGCATCAGGTCATCGCAGACGTGGTCACTCACCTTGTTGGGCACTTCCTCGGATACTAAGAATGATTTCTGATGAACCAGAGAACAGTAAGCAATTTTGGCTAAAGAACCTCCTGCAAAAAAAAAATGAAATAAAAATATAAAAATAAAGAAAGCAATAAATATGATATCACACACGCATGTGTGTGTGTGTGTGGTGTGTGTGTGTGAGTGTGTGTAAGCCTCTAAGTGTATATGTGAGGCACATATACACTTATATACATATATACTCTAAGTGTATATGTGTGAGTGTAAATGCTTCTTTGTGTGTATATGTGCCTATGTGTGTTTATGTGTGTGGCTGTGTGTGTGTGTATGCCTGTTTGTGTGCATGCACATACACATGTGCATATGTGAGAAACTCGTGTGTGTGTGTGTGTGTGTGCATCTGTATATGTGCATTTGTGTGTGTGTGTGTGTGCATCTGTGTATGTGCATTTGTGTGTGTGTGTGTGTGTGTGTGTGTGCATGTTTGGGTGTGTTTCTGTGTGTGTGTGCATGTGTGTGTGTATGTTTCTCAGTGTGTGTGTATGTGTGTGTGTGTGCATGTTTGGGTGTGTTTCTGTGTGTGTGTATGTGTGTGTGCATGTTTGGGTGTGTTTCTGTGTGTGTGTATGTGTGTGTGTATGTTTGGGTGTGTTTCTGTGTGTGTGTGTGTGTGTGTGTGCATGTTTGGGTGTGTTTCTGTGTGTGTGTATGTGTGTGTGTGCATGTTTGGGTGTGTTTCTGTGTGTGTGTATGTGTGTGTGCATGTTTGGGTGTGTTTCTGTGTGTGTGTATGTGTGTGTGTGCATGTTTGGGTGTGTTTCTGTGTGTGTGTATGTGTGTGTGTGCATGTTTGGGTGTGTTTCTGTGTGTGTGTATGTGTGTGTGTGCATGTTTGGGTGTGTTTCTGTGTGTGTGTATGTGTGTGTGTGTATGTTTGGGTGTAAGTTTCTCAGTGTGTGTGTGCACGCCTGCATGCACGTGTATGTGAGTAGATGTGTATGCATATATGTGTGTGTGCATGTATGTACGTGTGAAAAACGTCTGTGTATGTGTGTGTGTGTGCCTCTCTATGTGAATGTGTGTGTATGCCTCTGTGTGTATGTGCTTGTGTGTGTGTGTATCTACGTGAGAAAATTATGTGCATGTATGTGTGAGCACCTTGTGTGTAAGTGTGCACATGTGTGTGAGCATGTGTGTGTGTGTGTGTATGTGTGTGTGTACCCCCCCTGTCTGCCCCAGCTACAAATGTAAACATTATTACCATTTCCCCTGTAAACAAATCATCCAATGATGACATCACACCTTTGAAGGTCTGTGCCATATGTGAGTAAGAGATCCCTAACTTGAAGAGGTAAGGGTTAGAGACAGGAAAAGTACCCTGGCTGTAAAATAGTGTCTCAATAACACACTGGTGTAGGACATGGCATTATGGCAAATCAAACATGTATTTGCACTTCTCACGCACACACAAACATGCATACGCCTTCTCTCACACGCATAGACAAAGCACTCCCTCACATAGATACACATACACACACATACATACAACTATCACACATACAGAGATATAAATACATACATACACATATTCACACACACACACACACACATATATATATATATATATTATATATATATATATAATATATAATATATATATATATATATATATATATATATATATATATATATATATATATACTCTCACAGATAAACAAACATACACACACATATAGATACATACTTATACATACATACTTATACACTTATACACTTATACATACTTATACATACACAAATATACGCACACTTTCACACATACAGACATACCCACACATACTCTCACATATACACAAGACGTTCCCTCACAAATACAAATACATACGCAGGCACACACAAACAGACACACGGACAGACAGACAGTCACGTGTACACAGACACAGATGCATACACATACGTACACTCAAACATAGATATACACTCACTTACACATACTCACAGACACACGCATACACATATACACCACACAAGATATTCTCTCGCAAACACACGCACACACTTACACACACACAGTTACACAGACACACACACTTCCACACATACATACACACACACTTCCAAACACACACACACTTCCACACACACACACTTCCACACACACACACTTCCTCACACACAAACTTCCTCACACACACAAACACTTACACACACACACACACACACACTTCCACAAACACACGCACACATTTTCACACACTTACACACACACACACATACACACACTTACACACTTTCATACACACACACTTTCACACACTTACACACAGTTACACACACACACACACTTCCACACACACAAATCCCCCTCTGATACAAAATATAAACCTATAATAACCATCCTCCACTTACCAATATCTATGGCAATGCGCTGCGCATTCTTCAGATTCTTGAAGACTTTCTCGGATGGCAACTCAATTGGTTTGGTTTGTACGGATTCTTCCTGTCTTTGCAACCATGACGACGATGACGACGTTGATGATGCTACTGATGATGATGATGATTCTGCGTTCCCATTGTTATCCTTTTCGTTAGCTGACATCTTCGTAGATGACTGAAGAGAAAAAGGATTTTAGTGTGTGTGTGTATATATATATATTACTCTTTTACTTGTTTCAGTCATTTGCCTATGGCCATGCTGGAGCACCACCTTTAGTCGAGCATATCAACCCTGGGACTTATTCTTTGAAAGCCCAGTACTTATTCTATCAGTCTCTTTTGCCAAACCGCTAAGTAACGGGGACATAAACACACCAGCATCGGTTGTCAAGCAATGCTAGGGGGACAAACACAGACACACAAACACATACACACACACACATATATATATATATACATATATACAACAGGCTTCTTTCAGTTTCCGTCTACCAAATCCACTCACAAGGCATTGGTCGGCCCGGGGCTATAGCAGAAGACACTTGCCAAAGATGCCACACAGTGGGACTGAACCCGGAACCATGTGGTTGGTTAGCAAGCTACTTACCACACAGCCACTCCTGCGCCTATATCTATATATATATATATATGTAGGATAAAATTTTTTCGAAAAAATTCTTTTCCAAAAAAATTTTATCAATGGCCAGCATATTAAAAAATACCTTTAAAGGTTAAAATTATAAACAATTCATAAATAAGGGCAAACGAAAAAATTTCTAATGCCAAATATGCCGAAAAATTAACCATATAACTTTTTCACAATACGCACACTATTCGATAAAAGGTGGACAGAAATTTCTAAAAAATTCCATTATTACCATATCGAACCGATTTCAGGGCTAGCTTATAACAGCCCTCCCTTCATCAGTGATACATGTGGCAAAAGAAATAAATGAGATACTTACTCATACCCATGGAAGAAGCAAACACTAAGTCATGAGCACAATTAAGTACCCCAAATATATCCAAAATAGAAATACTCTAGCCCATTCGAGATACGTGCGATTTGAACTGATGCTCTCTCACAGAGTGAAAGAGTCCGGAAGTGAACGCTTAAATTTATATCTAATGTAGGATAAAATTTTTTCGAAAAAAATTCTTTTCCAAAAAAATTTTATCAATGGCCAGCATATTAAAAAATACCTTTAAAGGTTAAAATTATAAGCACTTCATAAATAAGGGCAAACGAAAAAATTTTTAATGCCAAATATGCCGAAAAATTGGACATATTGTCCATTAACCATGGGTATGAGTACGTAACTCATTTATTTCTTTTGCCACATGTATCACTGACGAAGGGAGGGCTGTTATAAGCTAACCCTGAAATCGGTCCGATATGGCAATAATGGAATTTTAGAAATTTTTTCGAGTAGCGTGCGTATTGTGAAAAAATTATATGATTAATGGACAATATGTCCAATTTTTCGGCATATTTGGCATTGGAAATTTTTTCCTTTGCCCTCATTTATGAATTATATATATATATATATATATATATATATATCAATAATAACAAAGGGTAAAATTAATTAATTAAGAAGTAATCAATAATTTCACCGAGTAGAATTCGGCATGAAATAAGGACCATTTCATGGTAAACTTAAGTAATATTTAATAATTAGGGTTCAGCAAAGATTTGCTTTACCACATACCGAAGTTTAGAAATAGCAGCCAAAAAACGTTAGCTATTTCTTCTACTTTAAAAAGGGACCCCCAGAAAAATGAAAACTATATATATATATATATATATACTCTCTCTTTTTTACTCTTTTACTTGTTTTAGTCATTTGACTGCGGCCATGCTGGACCACCACCTTTAGTTGAGCAAATCGACCCCAGGACTTATTTTTTTGTAAGCCCAGTACTTATTCTATCGGTCTCTTTTGCCGAACCGCTAAGTGACAGGGACATAAACACACCAGCATCGGTTGTCAAGCAATGCTAGGGGAACAAACACAGACACACAAACACACACACACATATATATATATACATATATACGACAGGCTTCTTTCAGTTTCTGTCTACCAAATCCACTCACAAGGCTTTGGTTGGCCCGAGGCTATAGTAGAAGACAATTGCCCAAGGTGTCATGCAGTGGGACTGAACCCGGAACCATGTGGTTGGTAAGCAAGCTACTTACCACACAGCCACTCCTGCGCCTATATGCACACAGCCACTCCTATGCTTATAGGCACACAGCCACTCCTATGCTTATAGGCACACAGCCACTCCTATGCCTATATCTACATGTATAGATAGATACACACACACATATATGAATTTGTTTTTTGTAATCTCAGTTGCTCTAAACAAAGCTATTTAATCATCATGTGTGCACAGTGACTTGACAGGTAGTGAAAGCAATGACTTTAGATTTGATAATTCAACAATCAACGATCATTGACCCTGAAAACATTACATCAAGAAAACGTAGAATATTTAATAAGGAGTGGCTGTGTGGTAAGTAGCTTGCTAACCAACCACATGGTTCCGGGTTCAGATATATATATATACATATATACGACGGGCTTCTTTCAGTTTAAGTCTACCAAATCCACTCACAAGGCATTGGTCGGCCCGGGACTATAGCAGAAGACACTTGCCCAAGATGTCACGCAGTGGGACTGAACCTGGAACCACACAGCCACTCTTGCACCTGTTCTGTTTTTCTTTCAATTAATTTTAAATATAACAAAGAATTTAGTAAAATAACTTCATCATCAACATCATCATCGCTTAACATCCGCTTTCCATGCTGGCATGGGTTGGACGATTGAACTATTGAACCAGATGGCTGCACCAGGCTCCAATCTGATCTGGCAGAGTTTCTACAGCTGGATGCCCTTCCTAATGCTAACCACTCCGAGAGTGTAGTGGGTGCTTTTACGTGCCACTGGCACAAGGGCCAGTTAGGTGATACTGGCAACGGTCACGTTCAAATGGTGCTTTTTATGTGCCACCTGCACAGGAGCCAGTCCAGTGGCACTGGCAATGACCTCACTCGAATGTTTTTTTCACGTGCCACCAGCACAAGTGCTAGTAAGGCGACACAGGTAATGATCACGCTCAAATGGTGTTTTTAACATGCCATAGGCATGGAGGCCAGCTTGTTGCTCTGGCAACGATCACGCTTGGATGGTGCTCTTAGCGCTCCACTAGCACAGATGCTAGTCATCGAATTTGATTTTGATTTCACTTGCCTCAACAGGTCTTCACAAGCAGAGTTTAGTGTCCAGCGAAGGAAAGGCAAGCATAAGTGGACTGGTTACACCCCTGGCATAGACCACAAGGTTCTAATATAGGTCTTTCTATCTATATCATGTGAAGTTT